>NC_056750.1:262494718-262717218 GCF_019279795.1 Protopterus annectens
TACGCCCATTCACGCATGTCTCCACACAGAAGACGCTTTAGCTGAGAATCAAACAGGACAACGTCTTACTGTGAGGCGACAACGCTATCGCAGCACCACCACCGCAGTTCAGGAAGTGAGTTGAAATGGCAAACCTTATTTAAGGTACTTTTAAAGATGTGTAGTGAAAACAGAGCACTACTAGTGGTCAGGACATAATACAAGACAAAATGATATCCTTTCCAGCAGATCTCTGCCAGTGGAGTAAGAAGTCCCTAAGAAGCGTATTGACGTTCTAGTATATTTTACAAGCTTAGAAAGCTCATTTACCTATAAACTATTTTCTGAAAAAAATTACTTAGCTTTTTTTTTTTAAATTAAAAGCATGTGCATATGCATGCTTGTGAAGCTGGGTCTGCATGCATACTTCATGACCATGATGATATTGGGTACTTTTAGACAATTTTCTATGAGTAGAGAGAGAGGGAAACTATTTTAAATGCTGTGGGGGCATTTTTGAAACTTTTAGTCTTGCGTTCTACATTTCTAGACTTTGATACATGGTCATTATCTGTAAGCTTTATATATTTTTTTCCCATTATATAACAGCATGTTTCAAATATGTAGTTTCCCTCCAACATTGCATTTCTAAGGCGATTTTATGAACGCAACCTCAAATATCAAAGAACAGATTGTGGGTTAATACGATAGTACTATGTTCTGCAGAATATACATTAACCATACTGATGTTTAATTGCATTATTTCATTAGGATGTTTACGCAAGCACAGGTTATGCATAGTATTAATATATTTGAAATGGCTCTATGTTACACAGGGCTAAAGCCCTGACTGCAACTAAGATAACCTGGGACTGATTGCCATCCTGGGTACTAGAAGGGCTACACCGGAAGGCTGGGAGTGAGAAGCTGATGCTGACCTGCCTGTCCTGACTTGATGCGTTTGGCAGTCAGCCTAAGTGGTGAGGATAAGCCCCCATCAAGTAGCACACAATGGGTACATGCTTGAATGTCCATCTGAAGGGCTTACCATGCAAGAGAACATAACACAAGGGAATGACAGGTGAGTATCCAGCTGGGGGTGTGGTGGCAGGGCTCTCTATGGTGGAGAACGCAGTACAAGGGCACAGACGTACTCTTCTAGTGGGGATGCTAAACTGTGCAGCATGCATACAGACTACAAGACATGTTACGAGGGGAAAAAATAGCCCCTTTACAAAGGTCAAGGCATGGCTATGTGCACAGCAGGATGGAAGAGGCACAGCATGTCCACAGCACTACTGGTTGCAAGCACACTGTTGCAAGAAGCTGGGCAGTAGTAATCCTGTAACTGCTGTCAAACGGAGACTGGCAGGAATGGTCACAGCAAAAAATCAGACAGGTATGTGGCCACCAAATGGGGGATAGTGCTGAGACATAAGGGTCAGCCAGGGGAAAGTCATGCATACACATACTGACTAACATTTGTAATTCACAGGTGCCCACATCTTGTCCTGGATCCAAGAGAATGGCAATGACTGGAAAGATTCAGCATCCAAGAGATGGTGTCACTGCAGGCCCTGCATCCACATGGAAGGTGCATCATGGACAAAGCTAAAACTGACAAAGCTTTCTGTGACCATAATAGGACTCTAGTACATGTGCATCACTGAAATAACCTTGCATGCCAAATCTGAGGCATGAGACTTTAGCTAGGTCAGATCCAGCACAGCAGGTGGACCACCAATACGGAAGAGACACTCAGAGGTGGAAGAGTTTCTTATGACATTATTTGGGGAAGGCAAGTGAACCCTCTTAGTTGTCAGAGGCTTGGCTCTGGGAGTTGAGCTGGGGATGACTGCTGGAATATCTTTAGGAGGTGCAGCACGTTAGTAACAACAGGTATATTTCAAGTCATATGATGACGTGTGCATGAGGAGTTATTCAAAAAACCACCAGTGCATATCTGCTGTCCAGACAGAGTTGGGCTACAACTGTGATATGTTAACCATAATGTACATGTGTACTCATATGCTGTTCACATAAGTGAAATGCACCACTATATGTGCCATGAGATGGGGAAGAATGGGGCACATGTTCATGTACTGCCACAGGTGTATTATCCTTATACTTTCACATGCTTCACTGGTAGAGGGTCCAGCACAACAGGATTGCACATGCTTGATGCTAGCAGGTCACTTATGGTTGATAATGGCAGGTTGCACCTGGTACAGTCAGATGACAGAGTGATACTGTCAGTAATGCTAACACTGGTGGGCATGCACACATCCCCCATATGAAATGATGATGGGGGTAGGTTAAAACATGAGTATCACTTGTTTAGTAGATGATGTTCTCAGTGTGAACCCCAACCAGACTATACAAGAGTCATTAACATGGATGTTATCCATCAGAATAACTGCTTCCTATGTGCATGCAACAACCATAGGGAAGAGATTTGTTGTCTGTCAATGCCATGACTACAGAATTGGTATTAATCACCTGATGTGCAGATCAGTAATCCAGGCAAACTTGCCCCACACCATGGTAGAGTTGGTGAGCATACTGCGTTACCTGTCTTGGAGAGTGCAACAGCTGCGTGCACTACAGAACAAGTTTCAGCAAATGCAGAATGATATGGCATACTGGGCCTTGGAATAAAAGCATATGCTGATGACACTCACTTGGTTCTGCCCCTGGAACACCTCACTAGGCTAGCTTCTGTGATTGTTATGGTTCTACACCATTCTTCTCCCCTCTTGGCTTGCAGAGTGTCACTCCTAGCCATGGCTGTTCTTAGGGTCAAGGATGCTGTCTGCCTGGCCAACATTCATGACATGGAAGCTCCACACCAGCACTGGAGAATGTAATCCCTGACTCCCCCCATCCTGACACCAGCTTGAGTGGCTACTGCATCCACCTCCCTTGACCCTTACTGCTATATCATTGCTGTCACCTGTCACTGTGCCCCAACCCTTCTGTGCAAATGATGATGACTGTGTCCTGCCCACCCATGCGGCTTGTATGGGTAAGATAATGTTTGATGTACAGTGTGTCTGGTCAGTGTATCGTAATGCATAACTTGAGTGTATTACTACATGCATCCATTTTATTCTGTGTTGACTTTATCATAGTCCATAGCTGTGGACCAGATGCGTCTTTGCCAGTGCCATAATTGTGCCTGCCTCTGCCTTGAATGCGGTGCTGTTGCAGCAGTTTCTTCTGATGACCCTGGACCTAACTCCTCATCCTCTGCTGCGACAGGTCTCTCAGAGAGTATTGCTAAGTTTCTAAGTTGTATGTTTCCTTACTACTATGTTGTGTAACACAGCACACATCACAAATAAGTGACTGCATGTCTCAGATGTGTGCTGCATGTACAAACAGTGGAAGCATTACTTCAGGAATCCAAACATATGTTCATCAAAGTCCCAGGTCTGTAAATGTGTGGTGTTGCACCTCAGACATGGTCTGTGGGGCTTTCAGATGGGGATTATCACTCATGGTTCCAAGGCATATCCAGCATTACCTGCAGCACATAATAGTGGACACCTATATATGTGGATTACTGTCTAATTAGAAATACATATCTTGGCTTATGTAACTGGAAATGCTTGCACCTTCAAAGTTGATGATACTGTAGGAAGTCAACTAGTATGAAATGCTGGTAGAGGTTGCATGTGTGCTAGATATGGGAATCATGGTATCTGTTTGGCAGTGCACACAGCCAGTGCCTATAAAATTCTGCCCATTGTACACCATATGTTAGCTAGTAGACTGGAAAGCTCTTTTGGGTGATGTACTGGTTGCCATGTGGTGCACATAGGACCTTGATGGCAGCATGGGTGCAATCAATGACCTCATGATCTCAGGGAAATGGGATATGTTGTAAAATGCTTGCATAATGGTGGTGCTCTCCTCTGCTGTGCATGGAAACCATATATGCTCCTCCTTGTGCCACAGCATCATGCCAAGGAACTGGTATAGGACCTGTGAGGTTAATGGTTGCAAAACATCTAATATTTCCCCTATCAGACACTGAAAGGTCCTTGTAACAAGGTTGGATAATGTTATGCAAATCTTTACATCCACTGAGATAGGCAGTGCATGTGGCCTCCTCAATCCTACACATGGGAGGCACATATCTACTAACTCCCTAATGGTGTCCACTGTCCTGGTCATAGAGGTGATAGTATGTTAGCTACTGGCAAACCTGACTATGTTGTGGAGGGTGGCATGCAACATTGTGGCCACTAAACCTTTATGTTCTGCTGACATTGCTATTATTCCCATCATGACAATATGAGTGAAGGTCTTGTACTCTGAGAAGTCCTCCATTTCAGAATAGGAGATGTGACTCTTAAGAGTTGAGTTTATACATCTCTGAATTGCTGTGCCATATTTAATTTCATCATTTGCATGCAAGGTTAGTCTTATTAGCATGATGGCATGCATTTGCATGTCATTATGCAGTCATTTGACACAGAATACCACACTTTCTCCTGTAGCAGGCTCATATTACATGTTCCTCTGAACCACCCCTTCTTGCCTGTCACCACTCTTGCTATTTTGCATAATACTATTTGCTAAATGTTTCTGAATACACCTCCCATAGGTTCACAGGTAATTACTAAGCTAGCTGCCCTTGTGGGTGATTTTAAGCATAGCCAGTTTTACTTTTTGTTCTCAAATTAACATATACCATTTAGTTAGAGATTGGTCTTACCTATTCTGTGGTCGATAATTATATATTACCTCTAAAGAGAATAATTGGGACCATACCGTGGATAATTTAAGGAGACACATGCATACGATAAAGCAATTTACGAGCTGCCTCTCACCATTAGTAGTAAAGGGGGCAGTCCTTAGATAAATTTTGTTTCCCATCCATAGATGCAAGTTGCGCTTGAATATGGACAGGGATGAACTATGTTTAATGTGGATGGGTAGTCTGTTCCAGTGCAGCAGTATCCTCTGTGAGATATACCTCTCCCTCTAAACTGTTCTGTTTGTATTGTAGAAAAGGTTTAGATCCCTAGGACAAGTATTAATGATGCCATTGGACTTGCTGATGTGCAGTAAATCCATCAGTACTGGGTCTGATGCCTTGTGTGCCAGACACACTCCACTTCTTAGCAGTTTGTAGGATATTGAGTATAGTAACAGGGCTATGAGTTGGTCGATATAGGACATGTTGTCTAGGCCTTGTATCCTTTTAGTAAGGTGTCTCTCTAGGCATTGCATTTGTTGCATTTGTCTAGACAGATGCATGCCAAAGGGGGCATTATATTCAATGACTGGCTTAATGAGGGTTGAGTAAATGGGGAGAATGACACCCCTAGATCTAAACACAATCCCTTTGTTTATAGGCTGTATAGAAGGACTTTCTTGCAATGGACACATGTTGGTCAAAAGTTAGGTCACTGTCCCACATAAGTTCCCAAATCCCGAACAACTAGGTCAAAACCTTTGGGGTGTATTCCCGATGTGGTGGTTCCCTGGAGTAGGTAATGTCCCAAAAGATACAGTAATGCATTTTTTTGGCATATAGTTTCAGTCCATGATTTTGGCATATCTATCTATACTATATCTATATAGATATATATATTATATTATGTAAGAGTAGATGCCAAACAAGATGAACCCCAGCAAGCATATATACTTGGGGAACTCCTTTGGTTACTGGTCTCTTTGTGAAGATAGCTTCCTCTATTTCGATTTCTTACATTCTATCCATGAACCAGTTAGCAATTCAGTGAGTGACATAAGGGTTTATTCCTAGTTTATTTAGCTTTTCTATAATGCCTGAGTGGGTAGAGGTATGTTATGTGTAACATTTTAAGTTCATCCATTGCTTTGAAGACCTTTGCATAAAAATCCACCAGGTTGAGTAAGAGTTTCTTCTTTCTTGAAAAGTTGATTTACTTTTAATTGAGACATTTTGCCTCTTCATGTTATGATTATTCAAGCATGCATAATTTGTTATTCAGGCCATGGCTAAAAAGGGTCCATTGGTCAACCCACTTATCCAGTTAGCAAATGACTACCTATCTACATATATATATATATATATATATATATATATATATATATATATATATATATATATATATATATGTACACACACATATGGGTTCACTTTATAATCCCGAAACCTGAAATATCGAATTTCAGAATCTTGAGCTCAAAGCTGAAAGCTCAAAACACCGAAACCCCAGAAGGACAAATTTCAAAACTTCCGAAGTCTGGAGATGTTGAATTAGCACTTTTGGTGTTGCGGTGTGTGAATGGATAGCTGGAGATTCAGGCAAGCATTTATGTATAAGGGTTTTGGTTAGGGGCTTTAGTGTGTGTTAGTGTGTTTTGTTACTGTGATGTGTGTTTGCGAGGGGAATGTAGTTTGTATGCTGGTGTTTTCATGTGTTTATCTGTGTAGTGCAACCTTGGAGTTAGTATATTTAAGTAGGGGGGTGTGGGGGGTACAGGGGGGGTTGCCCCCCTGCTTGTACATAGTATAGGTTTGTGTGTTTGTGCGTGAGGGAATGTGTGTTTGTGTATGTGTGTTGTGTATGGTTAGTGTAGCAGTCGTGATTTTGAAATTTGTGCTTCTGGGGTTTCAGGATTTTAAGGTTTCGGCTTTATGATCCCGAGATTCTGAAATTCGATATATATATATATATATATATATATATATATATATATATATATATATTCACTTTATAATCTCGAAGTACTGAAATTTCAAATTTCAGTATCCTGAGACTATAAAGCCGAACATTCACAATACCAAAACCTAAAAGGTGCGAAATTCAAAACTGCGACTCTTAAATACACCCTCCACCACACAAACAAACATACACCTTCCTCCCCACACTACAACAAACCAACAAAACACACACAAACACAACACAAATACACCTACCCTACATATAAGCAGGAGTGCAAGCCCACCTGCACCCCCCCATGCCCCCCACATCCCCACTACTTATATATACTAACTCTGAGGTTGCACTAAAAAAGACAGACACTAAATCCACCACTACATACTCTATATTCCCCTTGCACAACCACACATCACATATGTGCAAACACCACCACTCTCAACCCTTACGCGCTCACACTCTTACCTACCTAGCCTAACCTACACCTGAAACTTCCCAACACAGTCACATACACTCATATCCCTACCCAAAACCATTAAAAAAACAGCACTTACCTGAATCCCCAGATAAATCCACACAGTGGCAGGCAAACCATATCCCACAGCACACCGCACCTTAAAAACACAGCAATTCCCACTTAGCCCACAACCGTGGATTCGACACTTTGAATTCAATCAAGTGCAGTTTCGCTCAACTGCACTTTTGGCACTTTCATTTTGAGATACTGAAATTTGAGATTTCAGTATTTCGATCTAGTAAAGTGCTTCAGTATATAATGTATATAGATTAGGGTCCCACGCATTTGGTCTAAATTCATTTGGTGTAATTTTTAATTTTAAGCACTGCATTGATGCTTATTTCATAGTGTAATGTATTTCTGGCTATGTACATATGGTTTTGTGATATCTAAGAGTGTTGGTTAGACTCACTCAGACAGCTATATGTATGCTGGAATGTACATGTTCTTTGTAATATTGCACAGTGGATTATGGGAATTTGCTGTTTTCCCCACTGTTGTGTGATCTTGGAGTTGGAATATATAATTAGCATGGGTTACAGGGGTACTTGCACCCCTGCAAATACACTTTTCTTTTTTCAGTGTTTTGTATTTTAGATGGTTTTAGCTGTACTGAGCTCAGATAAAGTGAGTTTATCTGTTGTCAATGTAGATCCCACATATGTACATATATATATATATATATATATATATATATATATATATATATATATATATGTATACACACACACACACACACACACAAGCACACACGCGCACACACGCACACCTCTTTTCTTACACTAGCGTGTACTGTTTGTTTCCAAATGCTGCCCTGCAAAAGAAATTGTCAGAGTATCAGAATTGATGATAACCATTCAAAATAATATAATCTGACTTCCTTTCCTATCAGGGACTGATATCAGAGTATAAGCAAAGAGAAAGGGATAGGGGAATACTGAGGGAAAGCCTGCTCTGGAAAAAATTTTAGTTGAATCTAGAACAGAAGCTGCTTTTAAAAATGGGATAATTAGTAGGGTATATAAAATATTGCATGATAAATAAAATTGCATGATGCAATAAAAAATTGTGTTTTTCATTAATGTTTAACTTTAATAAGAGTTCTTTGAAATGTTCATCACCTTGATTTAAAGTTGTCTATCAAACCACAAAAAAGCTAATTATACAATAAAGGATTGTTGGTATTCAAAAACAAGCATGCTGATTGGACAGCCCAACGAGCATGCCTGAAGTAAATTTAGCATATACCAATAGAAAAACATCCATCTGCTAAAGTACCATTGAGCAGACAGACTTTCTATTAGTATATACTGGATAACAGCATTCTATACCAAGGACTTACCAAAATATGAGAAAAATCAGGGTATGTTTTGCAAAACTAAAGAAACAGAAACATACCTGATTGTCTTTATTGTTGTTATGTCCCTTGTAAAATATTCTAATTTTTTTAAATAATAAAAAAATGAATGGAGATTCTCCTTTCTCCACTGATTCTCTTGTACTGATGTCCCATATATATTTGCAGAACATCAGCAAAGAAAAGACAATGTGAAGAGAGACTAAAGCACCGTTCTGCAAACACATTTAAGAAAGGAAAATTTCTTAATGTCATTGTATAATTTGTTTAATCACTCAGACTTCACCCTCATGATCAAACCACACCAACCATGGATAAATCCTGATATACCCCCACGCAGTCATGGATTATTGCTTAAATGTGCTTCAGCAAAAGAGCATCACCGTTATGTAGTACATGAAGCACTGGTAATGCATGGGAGCCAAGACTGAGAATCTAAAACAACACCACACGTTAGGCCTTCACTTGTGTGTGTGTGTGTGTGTGTGTGTGTGTGTGTGTGTGTGTGTATGTGTGTGTGTATGTGTATATATATATATATATATATATATATATATATATATATATATATATATATATATATATAAATAAAAGTGGTATATATCACTGAATAGTATTCACATGTTTGGAGAAATCCCATTTGGTTAAATTTCAGTATAATAAATTCAAATAGTTGAAGCCTCATTTGGGTGACTTGCCATCTTGCAGAAATAGTTGATTATGCCATAGCTACTATGTTCTATAATAAACACATAGAGAAATGCAAAAATCTAAAAGAATTGTAAGTGTTTTGTAGGGGAGATGCAACACCCTTCACACCCCCATTGTGGAGGAGTAAAATCAATAGTTAGTTACTCACTAAATGTGAATTTGCATGTCACTCCAAGATAATGTGACCATAGGGTTGCATATAATGGATTCAGGAGTGTGTGACTATAGCCCATGCACTGGAGTATGCAGGGTGCAAAGCTACCCTCAAAACATTGTCTTAAAGTACTGTTGTGTATATATTTCTACCAGATGTAATTTGACAGAATCATGTTTCAATGAAATGAACATTCAAGTAAATAAGAGTTCAGTCATTTGAATATTCTGTAATTCTACTTGGCCAACTGTGATTCTTCATAATTACAGTCTGTATCCTCAGTGTTTCCTGTTTCCTCATAGGCATGGACTGATGCTAGGCCTTGAACCATTGTTGTCTGCATCGTAATTTAGCCCGGATTACATCCCTAGTTCCTCTCTTTTACCTTCATTTGTCTTTCTATCAAGTACCCAGTACCTGTTATGGAGGACCCTAAGCATCCCCCCGTGTATTCCTAGCTACAAATTTGTTTGCTTATAGCTAAGGCATTTCAACTCAGTTCTCTTTGCCTGACTTCGAAAATTACTGTTGCATGCGCATGCCTCTAATGTAATCTGGAGCATATGTCTCTGTGTGATCTCTCGTTTGTTGTGTTTTAGTTTTTAAATGGATATTTTTTGACTGAGCAAAACTGAATTTTCTGTTAAATCATTTATTAGAAAAGTAAATAAAAGCTTTTCATACTACTTGTAAGCTTAGTAGGCAGTACAAAAGTAAATGAAAAAGATTACAGTCCTTGGGAACTAGAATTAGATTGAGGATCTGACAGCTTCCCCTGGCCTGATTCTTGTGAGACATTCTTTCTGAAAGGGAAGCTGAACTAAAAATGGGACTGACCACTAGGTGTCACTAAATCACCTAAACTGTTTTATTTCATTTTCCTACTGGCCACTGCAGCTGCCATGGTTTTTTATTTTGTTGTAACTGGATTATTATTTCATCTACGCCTCATGTCTGCCATGGTATTTGAAACTATAACTGGATTATTCTTTCAGATGAATTACATCATGCAGGACTTTTACATAAATGTAATAGCATCTAAAATGTGGAAGCAGTATTATTTTAATGGCTTGAAATGTTGGAAAATTAAATTTAAATCTGTCTAGAGCTAAATGCTTAACGTAAGGCATAAGCTAGTCATGGTATTTCAAGATTCTGGTCCTTTGCAGTGTTGATAAATAAGATGCTGAAAAGAAAATGTGTCACCTTTATTAAGGATTTGTAGAACAATAACAGACCTAATAAATTAGAAGCATAATTTGCAATAAAATTACCTTATTCTTTAGGTTAGTACTAGGCTAACTGCCCTTGCAAGCCATTTTAAGCCTAGCCAATTATCCCTTGTGAGACTCAAACCCTGCACCTTGGGTTTGTAGGTTAAACACCTTAACCATTAAGCCACCCTCCTAACCCTTTGTATTTTACAGTTTAACAACTCTTAATTTTAAATGTGTAACTTCAGTAAGGAAGAAGATAACAGAAGGACCAGACAGCCCAATGATTTGTAGTTACAATGCTTAAATCTTGAAAACAAGAAATATAAAAGGCTTCCACCTAATGATTCATTCTGGGGATTTAGTCCTCTGTCTTTTTTCTTTATCAAGGATACCAATTTTATTTAACCTGTAAACACTAATAGTTCACTTCTGATGACAGAAAATAAGCACTCAATTGGAAACATGAAATAATTCCAACTTGAAACACTGACCTTTTTAAGTACATGCACTTCATGAGAACCAGAGGGTCAGTGCCTTAAAACGGTTGGAAATGGAGCTTAAGACTTGACTTCCGACCCACAGGCAAAACTAGGCACACCTGAAAGATTCATTTAGGAATAATTCAGAATGCAGCATGCAAAGGTTGTGTTTCTGTTTAAGACAAACTATGAGCCAGATTCCAAAAGAGTTGCTCTCTGTCTTAAGTGACTTACTTCGGTGTAAGGCCTATCTACAGATTGCTATGGGGACCAAATTTGAAAACACCTGTTCTTGGTGTAAGTGGTCACTTGCACTGAGAGCAAGTCTTTTGGAACTGGGGCCTATGTTTTCATACCTATCCACTTATTTTGCTTTACTAACTACATGGGTCCAATGAGGTAAAATACCTCATTTTCTAAAGCATTGCTGGGCCAGAAGTCTGAACTAAGTAACATAATCGGATAACGAAGTCCAAACACTTCAATAAAATAAATTATGCATCAGCTGTTTTTAATGTTCAAGCAATGTTAAAGAAATTAATCTTATTGTTTTTGTAAAGGTTTGTTCCAGTATTGCGCTTAATTGTAAATATACAATAATAATTAAGACCAAAAGGAACTGTTCTACATAAAATCATATTTTTGCAGGGAGCAAGGACCTGCAGCCTCAATGTAGTGGGCTGTACCATCTACTTCCCTCTATTTATAAATTTTAGCTTTGATATTATTGTACTCAGAGAAAAGGCAATGCTCTGATATATCAAGTTCAGACTTTATATATGTACGTACATACACGCACACACACACACACGCATACACATGCATGCACATGCATGCACGCACACATATATGTATATTTTCCCCAGTCACCTTCAAACTTCTGAGGACCACGTTTACAGCTCTTGGAGTTACATCATGAACTCTTGTGATATGTTATTGAAACGCACTGTACTGCAAGGCAGTTAGCAGCAAAGAAAATACCTGTTCAGATGCCAGCCATTTCCATCTCCCATGATACCCCACCCTACCTAATGAGACATATCTCCGTAGGACCTAAAAGTTAAAAATGCACATATTAGTAGGTGGATTGAACACTCTAAATTGGCCCTAGGTGTGAGTGTGTGCATGTGTGTGGACCTTCTGTGGAAGGTTGGGCGCCGGGCTGGCAACTCGACACCGTAAAACTCCACTGCCAATCATGAGTGGACAGATGATCCGCTGTGGCGACCCCTAACTGGGAAAAGCTGAAAGAAGTACCTCCCCGAGGGCTATGCGTTTATCTTGAAGAAAAAACGACCAAAACAATTCACACTTACGGTACGTCTGGGTACTTAACTCTTCAGCTTTCCACTTCTGCAGCCTTTCAGGACAGCGTCACTTCAGGTCATCATAGTGGTGCTGGCATAACTTACCAGACTGGTGAATACCTTAAGCAAGAGGCATAGGTTGTACCACACATTTAGTTTTTTTTTGAAGGGACAGTTATATGGACCCAAAATATGGTGCATGGAGTGATTGTGAAAGAGAAAAAAATATCATTGTCGTATTCACAAAAAATATGGGAGACCTTTGCCTGTCAGGACTACCAGCAATCTCTGCCTTACAGGATGCTAAGTCAAATTGCAGCAATTCATGTAAAAACAAGATTTTACAGAAGTTCTCACTGCAAGTCCAAAAACTGTGGAAGTTTAAGTGTGATTAGTGGAAATGCATATTAAATCTGAAATTTCTATATTTTGGAGAATTGCCATTTCTCTGAGTACAACAATGAATCTCATGCTGCCCAGGAATGTGCCACTCAGTTGCACAATATGCACTCATGCATGTACTTATCCCTGTCTAGGGAATTTGAGAATGGGATGATGCTGTCATTGCCATGTTTCTCATTATAGCTCTGCTGAACAATAGCGGAATGAAGTGATTCATAATTATTCATGATAGGTGGCCTCATTTTTGATTATGCAGTCCACAAAAAAAGGGGCCTAAAATTGTGGAGCTTGATTAGGTGTCACAATTTTCATTGCTGTTTTTCTTTGAGTTGTATAATACAGATGATTGCTACTGTGAAATGTATCATAGCTTTAGATATATGCATGTTTTGCAGGTGAGGGGTATATTTTCAAGCAACTGCTCAAATATCAAGGGCATGATAGATTAATAGCCCTAGTGCTCTTACAAGCCTAACCATATTTTCCTCAATTGTCACAATTGTCAGTGGTTAGGCGAGTGAAGGCCTCAGAGGTAAGGGTCTATGGTAGTTACACCTGGACTTCCTGTGGCCAGGAGGGATAAAGGCACCAACTTTAGAGTGAATTTGCAGTCACCCATCCATTGATATAGGTTATGTTTGAAGATGTCAGGGAGGGGCTCTGTTTCATGTGAATTGGAAGCTTGTTCCAGAGAAGTGGCTGACTCTAGAAGATGTATCTCTCTCTCCAGCAGGACCTGTTCATGTCGGAGGCTAGGTTAAGATCCCAGGAATGAGTGACCCTCATGCAGTTTGATTTATAAATGTGTAGCATTTCCATCAGGGCTGGGTAAGAGGCAAGTTCCCTTTTGTTTTTGAACATTAGTGTCTTTATCATGTTGTATAGCCTGTTTATACTAGGGGTCCACCAGGGTGGCTTGTTTCAGCAAGACCTGGTTTTAATTCGATCAGGTACTGCTGATTCCATACAGCTGCTTAAAAGGTTATACAGGACATTGGTGTATGCCTCTACATAGGAGTCCGTGTTATCTATGTTCGAGGGGACTTTGAAACTTCTTATACCATCACTTAGTAGGACATAATTTGACTTTGAAAAATTCTTATCCATTTTGAGCTTGATGGTATATTTCATATTATAATTACATCAAACAAGACTGATTTGTGGTCTATTCTTACCAGGGAGGACATCACATGGTGGGGGGAATGCAATGCTCTTCTATGATAGTGAGTACTATGTCCAGTGCATTTGAGCCTTTTGTGGGTGTGCTAACTAGATGTTCCAGAGCATTTGCACTGACAAAGTCCAAAAACCTATGAGCCAGCATGTTTGTGGTTGTGTATGTTTTCCAGTTGATGGTAGGATAATTAAAATCACCTATGAGTAGGTGTTGGTCTGTATGGCAAGTGACTCCAGTAAGTCCAGGTATGTGGTATGCTTTTCTTGTTTCATGGTGGGGACCAATAGTTAGCTATGATGTGGTAGGGACTTTGCCCATAGTTAATTGGACATGGAGTAGCTCAAGAGAGTCATACTGTTTGACCAGTCTCGAGGTGTACTTATCCTTAATGAAGATGGTTACACCTCCTCTTCTGGTTTTTTTTTTTTCATGCTTAGTTTGCGGTCTGAATGTATGGAAGGCATTGTAGCCCTGCATGGCCTGGGTGCTTTCCGCACCTTCGACTCATGTCTCAGTGACTGCACAGATGTCAGCATCTTCCAAAGTGAGAATTGCTTCCAGGGAATACAGTTTCTTGTTTAGACTCCTAACATTAAGCAGCAGTACCTTGAGTTTATCTAGAGCGGATTTTATGTTGCGAGTATGGTTACTTTTGACACTGCCTAAAAAAGGCACAGTAGTGGTGGCTAATGCTTTTGCTAGTATCCAAAAGCCTAGAGGAGACATGTTCAGACCATCTCTGGCAAAGCAGTGTGGCCTGTTAACCATGTCTTCCCAGGCTGACAGGTATTGGATCCCCTTGGAATAATACCAGAAGCTAAGCCAATTGTTAAAGTCAATCATTTTTTTGTTTATGTTGTGGCATAATCTTTGGAGAAGGTAGAATGCCGTTTAAGGCTAGGCTTATTCCTGCCTGTGACATGTAATCTGAGAGCTCAGTCATGTCTCTTTTCATACAGTCCAGTGAGGTACATCTCCTTTATGGAATTATCACTTGTGATGTAGGCAAATTTACATTCATTTATTTTTTATTTATTTAACATTTGTTAACCGGGAAAGTCTGACTTGGATCAAAGTCAATTTTCAGCGGAGGCCTGGGGAGAAACACTCCAGATGCATGTCTTTGTAACATGGTAGGAAATGGGAGCACCCAGAGGAAACCCATATGAATACAGGTAGGACATGCGGACTCTGCACAGAAGGCACTCCAGCTAAGAATCGAACCGCAGAATCTCTTGCTGTGAGGCGACAATGCTACCGCTGCACCACTGTGCCTTCCTATATTCCTATAAAAGTAATCATATTATCATAGCATATGTCATACAACCTAAGCAATATTATATTATTCAATTCCTGCCTTTTTTAAAGCAAGAAACATCTTTTTTAAACCATCACTTTCTACATAGGCAATCATACAGTTATATAAATGAAAACAAATCACACCGACACAATCCTGGTTGCAAAAATTTTACATTACAAACCATACTGACACACTCCCAGTTGAAACATTATGCATCACGTATCTACCCAGTCTTTCTCACTCAAACATTACATAGCTCATTTAAGTCTTGCTACTTTTTAGATGTCATTCCTCCCTTGCATGTATTGTTCCCACAATTCCCATTTTTCCTATGTAGTTTGCTGCTACCCTTTTTTAAATATCTCAATTCCATTTGTTTTATCTCTGTTACTATATTCACTACTTCCAGTATAGTTGGCTTAGATTTTGATTTCCATTTTCTAGTAATTGCTTTTTGGGCAGCCACGATTATTAGACACAGAAAGGCCTTATGATGTTTAGGCAATTCTGATTCTGTATTATAGCTCAGAAAAATCATCTCCCTCATTAAACCAATATGCCCACCCAGCATCTCTGACAGTGCATTTCGCAGGGAGTCCTTAAATTCTGCCAACTCACTCCCAGAAAATATGTTCCCAGTTACCTGTCTCTTCCCCTTCACACCTCCAACACTTACTGTCTGCCTGAGGAAAAATTCTCTGGAGTCTACTTTGGGTATAAAATATCTATGTAAACATTTCCAGGCAAAAATCCTAAATATTCTAGATTTTGCTGCATATTTGGGAGACATACATATATCTCCCATTGTTTCTTTGTGAATTGCTTATCCAGTCTCTCTTCCCAATCCTTTCTAACCTTCTCTGATCGATTCCTATATTTGTCACATATTTTATATGCTCTACTAATTATTCCATTTTTAATGACAGCTTCTGTTCTAGATTCTATTAAAAACACTGCCAGTGCTGGTCTTGCATTTAGAAGAGCCCCATTTCTTTTTCTTTGCCTATACTTGATATCAATCCTTGATAGGTAAGGCAATTTCTAACCTGCAGTCCAAATAAATTCTTGACATCTTCCCATTCTATCATTTTTCCCTCTCTAGTTATTTGCTCCCAATACGTTGGGTTCCTTTGCTAGTTTTCTCCAATAAATTCCAGCTCCCTCTTGCCTATTGTCTGTATCCATAATTGCAGTCATCCCTATCATCGGAATCTCCTTTCTCTATTCCTATGTTGACTTAGTTCTTAGAATACTTTCTGCTGCTTTATGAATATAATCTGTAGGATTATTGCTATTCTCCTTAAAGGCCTGCATCCAAAATTCCAGTCTCTCCTTGTTCTTGAGCTTCCCCCATGTTTCATCATCATCCATTTCCACTTTGAATTACAGTTTTCTGCTTGTGTTATGTATAAGAGTCTTACCTATGTAGCTCTGAAATACCCCTTCAAATTGGGTAATCCCAATCTGCCCTGTTCTGCTGGAAGAATCAGTTTATCCCACTTGACAGGTGCCATCTTCCCATCCCAGATAAAGTCCTTCAGCTCTTTATTAATTTCTATCCACAACTTCTCCTCTGGTTGATAAGAATATGCCTGACCTGTGTATAAGATGACGACTTCTTTCGGCTTTTCCCGGTTAGGGGTCGCCATAGCGGATCACCTGTGTATAAGAATAAAAGGACTAAAAATATTTTAACTGCCTGTATCTTAGAATTCATATCCATATAACAAAGCTTCCATTTTCTTAGTTATTTTTATTATCTTTTGTTTAATCTCTTTCAACGTATCCTTAGCTGCCACACTAGAATTATTTTTAATCTGTACTGCTAAATATTTCATTTTATCATGTCCCCATAAATATGGGTATTCCTGAACCAGTTCATGTGTGGGTACATAATTTACTGCTATTGATTTTGTTTTTAGCTTCATTAATTTTGTATCCCAAAAAGATTTGAAACTGTCTCAAAATGTTCCACAACACTGTAATGTCTTTTTTTCTGGTTTTGTCAGCTACAAAATAATATCTGCAAATAAAGCCAGCTTTTCTTGACTACTATACAAATTATATTCTTGAATTTCTGAGTCCCTTATTTTCTTTGCCAGTGGTTCTAAATATAATGCAAATAATAAAGGGGAAAGAGGACACCCCTGCCTGGTTCCTCTGCTCAAGTAGAAATTATCAGAGGACCCCACCCACTTTAATTTTCGCTTTTGATCCCTCATATATTCTCCTAATTAACCTTATAATTTTTTCAAGAAATGCAAATGCTTCCATTACCCTGCTCACAGAGTCCCAGCTTACTCTCAAATGCTTTCTGTGCATCAAGACCCACCAAGAACAATGATATTTTCTTACATTCTGCTTCCCTCTGGATCATCAATGTTCTGTTAATGTTGTCAAATGTTTGCTTCCCCTCCACAAAACCACATTGATCCAGATCTATCAGTTTTGGCATTACTTCTGCCATTCCATTAGCCATTATGGACATGAACACTTTATAATCATGGTTTAGAAGTGGATTGGGTCTGTATGAAGCTGGATCTGATGGATATTTACCCTCTTTAGATATTACAGCTACCACTGCTTTCATCCACGACAGTGCTACTTCTCCTCAAGATACTGTTAAACAAAACCTTTAAGATCTTTATCAGTTTCTTTCTTCCTAGCTTCCAAACTTCCACAGGAATACCATCTATTTATTATTTATTTTACATTTGTTTACCAGGATAGTCTGACTGGTACAGTGCCCATTTTCAGCGGAGGTCCGGGGAGAAAATCTCGAGCTTAAGCTTACATACAACGTCATTACATCAGGCAATACAAATTATAGACAAAAGTGTGTTAACACATTTACAGGAAAAAAAATTAAAAACAAAAATATATACATAGTATCAAATAGAACAAGACTTTAAACACTTGAATATAGACAAATATATGGTTGAACTTATATGTGGAGGAACATAACATTAGTTAGGAAATTAAGTAGGGAGAATCACTTGGGCAAAGTAGTGCATAGTTAGTAATACTTCTGTGGTGAGAGTTGCAGCTAGGAATGTAACTACTTATAGAGAGGTAGTGTTGTTAGAAGGGATATGTTAATAGAGTTAGTATGTACACACAACTTGTATAAGTAGTGCTAAGTTAAAAATTAACCTGGAGTTTTACATGTGCAAAGCCAATATTCAGGTAAGTGTCTTTTAAGAGATATTTTGAAATGATTAAGATTACTCACGGATCTAATACTATGTGGAAGGGTATTCCAATTTTTAGCAACAAAGTTAGAGTAAAGAGAGTTGCCTGCTGTATTGGATACTTTGGTTACTTGGTGAACCATTATTAATTAGTTATTGTTCATAACATGAGATAGTTCTAACCAAGAAAGATTTTTGAGGCATTGACAGTGATGGGTTGAATTTATGGAATCTGTTGCAAATTTGGCAATCTTATTGTAACATGATTCTAATTTACTTAGTTCTGACGTTTTGAGGTTGGTAAGTACGGGCGATGTATATAAGAGTGAGGAGAGAAGGTGGGTTGTAGCTATGGCTATTCTTGCAGGGTCTGTTAAGAATTTGTTTGTTTCTATACATTGTTCCAATTTTCTTGTGAACCTTTTTGATTGTGTTAGAAATGTGTATGTCAAATTTTAGTCTGTTAATTATGATGCCTAATAGTTTTGTTTGTGAATAGGAGGTTAGTATGTTTAGATGGATGAAAAATCATAAGTTTAATTTTATTAGGGTTGAGAATGAGTTGTGAGTTTGCTAGCCATGTTTCAATATCAGAGAAGGCTTTTTGTGTGACTTTAAGAAGTTGAGTTATTGTGGATACTGCACATATGGTTGAATCCTCTGCGTATTGTATGATAGATGCTTGACAGGAGGCAGTATTAAGATCATTTATGAATATGCTGAAGAGGAGGGGCCCTAGGATTGAACCCTGAGGGACTCCAAGTGTAACAGGAAGTAGTGGGGATAGATCTTGCTTCCATTTCACAACTTGTTGGTGGCTAGATAGATAACTTTGAAACCAGTTAACAGCATTAGGGTTGATATTAAGATTATTCAGAGTGCACAGTAACTTAGGATGAGAAACTGTATTGAATGCTTTAGACATGTCCAAAAAGACTGAATACACTATTTTGCCATCATCCCTGAATTCATTTATAGTATTAGTGAAACTTAGAAGAGCTATAGTTGTGCTATGATATGGTCTGAATCCATGCTGTGACTATGAGAGGAGATTGTTTAGAAGGTGTTTAAGAAGTTGAAAGTGGATACATCTTTCCAGAATTTTAGAAAATGGTGCAAGTATTGCAATGGGCCAGTAGTTTTAGTTCTGTTGACTATTCCTCTGACTATCTTCAGACTACAACTCTGTTGTCTATTCCTGGGGACTTTCCTGTAGATTGGTTATACGTCACAATTTTATCTCATCTCCTCCTATTCTAACTGTTAGTAATTGAGCCTCATCTACATCTAACCTTGGCATTATTTAATTCTTCCATAAATATTTACCTTTGTATCTTTTCTTGATTTTCATACTTTTTTGCTTTATACAGACTCTCATAGAATTTCTGAAATATTTCTAATATCTATATAGGATCTCTTCTTACCTTCTTTGTTGTAGGCTCCCTAAGTTCATAGGTTCATAGGTGTGTACTAGGCTAATGACCCTGGAGCCTTTACAAGCCTAGCCCACAGGATTACCTTGGCATCGTGCCACCCAGACTTAGTTCCCAGTGCCTCTGTCGAGTAAAGCCACTGGAGTGATCCCTGGGGTGAATATTCTGTTTCCCATCCACTCATCAAGATTTCTCTTGAAGAGGGCCAGTGAGATGCTCTGCTTGACATGTATGGGAAGTCTATTCCATAGCATGGGCAATCTCTGGGTTATGAACCTGTCCCGCCAGCATGTTCTGTTGATTGTGGTAATGAGGTTGAGGTCTCTGGAGCATGTAGTGTGGAGGGATTGGGATTTCTTTAGATGTAGCATTTCTAACAATGCTGGGTCAGACATGGCTTTGTAAGTCAAGCAGAGATCGCCTCTGAGTAAGTGATATGAGACAGAGAATAGTTGGAGTTTTTTGAGTCTGTCCATATAGGACAAATGTTTAAGGCCTAGGATCCTCTTTGTGAGGTACTTTTGTGGCCTCTCCAGTTGTTGCAGGTGTTTAGTGAGATACATGCCAAATGGGGCATTGTACTTAATGATTGTCCTAATGAGGGAGGAGTAGAGGGAGACAATGACTTCTTTCTTCCTGGATGCAAAACCCTTGGTAATAAGATGTGCCACATAGAAGGACTTTCTGACCATAGTGGCAATGTGATGGTAAAAAGAGAGGTTGCTGTCAACCTGTGTTCCCAGATCTCTTATAATGCCTTCTGTGTTCAGTGGACTACCATCAATGTGGTAATTCATGGGAACTGTGTTTTTCCCAAAGGGAATGATGACACATTTTTTGGCATTGAGCTTAAGACCATGGTTCTGACACCAGTCGTTGGTCTCAGTGAGGCCTTTCTGTAGTATGTCAACATCACTTGGGGAGTTAATAATAGCTCCAGACTTGCAATTGTCTGTGAACTTTGTCAGCCAGAGTCCCTTTGTGTTGGCCTGGACTTCAGAGAAGTAGATATTAAAGAGGAGAGGACCCAGGACCGAACCCTGAGGGACTCCACTTGTGACTGGTCAGCAGTCTGACTTGGAGTCTGCTACTTTCACACTGTGGGTTCTACCCATGAGTCAGTTTGCAACCCACCTAGTGGTATAGGGGTTGATGCCTAGCTTAGTGATTTTTTTCTATGATTCCTGAGTGGGGAATGGTATCAAAGGCCTTGGCCAGATCAAGGTAGGCTATATGAACCACCTTGCCTTCATCCACAGCTCTGGTGACTGACTCAAAGAAGTTGACCAAGTTGAGCAGGCATGAGCTACCCTTCAGAAAACCAAACTGTGTGGGATCCAGAGTTTGGAGATTCCCTATATCCTTGTTTATTAGGTCCATGATGATGCATTCCATAGCTTTGCATATCAGATTCGTCAAGCTAATGGGGCAATAGTTCCCAGGGTCTGTAGTTGCTCCTCCTTTGTGGAGAGGGATGACTGTAGCAGTGTGCCATTCAGTAGGGACAAAGCCTGAGGTGAAGCTGTGATTGAACAGGGCACACAGGTGAGGTGCCAGTTCACTCTGTAGTTCATGTAGAACATAGCCAGGGATATTGTCAGGTTCCATAAAAGCTGTAATCTTGGCCTTGGATAGTGCTGTTTTTATCTGTGCAGCTGTAATACTGGGTGCCTGGCAATCTACTGGTATTGTGACTGGTCCTTTGGGGGAGAGAGGGGGGGGTAAAGTTGGCACTGAATTTGTCAGTCGGTATGTTGGCAATATCTGTTGACTCAGTATAAGAGGTACCATTGTGCAGTAGCTCGGAGCAATTCTGGGTATTGCCATTGGGGATTCTTTACATAACTATAGAAGGCCTTGTGGTTGTCTTTACTATCTGCTGCAATTCTGTTTTCATAGTTAGCTTTAGAGGATTTGATGAGGGATCTTAACTTTTTGTTGAGGCCGATAAGGGAGTTTTTCCAGTCTTGGGACTTCACCTTATTCTGATCAGTTTCCTCCTCCTGTTGTAGAGTTTGTTTATGGCAGGGGGCCCCCTGTTTGGCTTCCTTTTTTGGAGGAGAGCGTCTTGGTTCTATTGGATCCATGCATTTGTGTACGTATTCGCACAGTGCATTGGTGTATGATTCGGCGGCCATGCAACTATTCTCTATTTGCATGGGTGCCGTGAAGTTAGCCACCTCTGTTTTTAGGAGACTAAAGTTAGCTTTGGAGAAGTTCTCATGGTGGTTACCTTTGCAGGGGTGGGGGTGGGAAGGATGTGGATTTCCACAGTAATTAGTTTGTGGTCAGATCTAACCAGGGAGGAGTTGACTATTGGTGTAGAGCAACGGTCGCCCATGTTAGTAACGACCAGGTCAAGGATGTTGCTACCTCTAGTGGGGGTAAGAATGAGCTGGTCCAGGGCATTGGAATTAATGAGTGCCAGGAAACGTTGGGCAAGTGTATTGGTACATGAATAGTTTTCCCAGTAAATGGAGGGGTAGTTGAAGTCACTCAGTATGAGAATGTTAGGTTGGACCCTAATATTCTCCAGGGTGCTTAGGAATGTGGAGTGTGAGTTTTGGCACATGGTTGGGGACCTAAAGCAGGCTACAACCTGAATCACTGTCTTACCCAATGTTAGCTGCACCTGAAGTATCTCAGATGCATTATGTTGGGCTACCAGTCTGGAGGTATGTGAATCCTTTATGAATATGGAAACATCACCACCTTTGGAGCTTCGGTCCAAGTTCTGGGGCCAAAAGGTGTGGAATGAGTTATAGCCTGGTAGTTCAGGGGTACTTTCTGCTGTCTTGAACCAGGTCTCTGTTACAGCACAAATATCGATGTTCTCCATTTTAAGGAGTGCTTCGAGTGAGTGCATTTTGAGATTAAGACTTCTAGTGTTGAGCAGCATGACCCTCAGATTGCATTTGTTTGTAGCTGTTATGGTGGTAATTTGGTCTTTGGAACACTGCCTAAAAAAGGCAGTATAGGGGTGACAAGAGCCTTGGCCAGTATTCGGAAGCCCAGGGGTGACAGATGCAGGCCATCTCTAGCAAATCATCAAGGTTTGTCAGTCATGTCATCCCAGGCAGTCAGATACTGGATCCCTTTAGAATGATACCAGAAACTTAGCCAGTTGTTGAAATCAGTCATTTTCTGCTTGTACTGTAGTATCATTCTGGGTGATGGCAGGATGTTGCTCAGGGCTAGGATCATACCTGCCTGGGCTACATAATCTGAGAGCTCCTCCATGTCTCCATGTAGTACAGGGAGGTAAGTCTCAGGTCATTCACACCCACATGTACAATGACAGAGTCATATTTGTACCTGTTCAGGGACCTGAGTGCATGCATTATGTGGCAGCTGACTGTTAGTTTCTCCTCATTCAACCTAGTGAGTGGGACATCAGTGTGCCTCACTATCGAGTCACCTATGACTAGGGTGTTGGGCATGCTGCTTTGCCTTAGGGGCTTTGGTTCAGTGGCACACACTGTTTAGGAGAGTTATGTGTCTCATGATTAGTGTATTAGTGTTGTGTTGTGGTGGTCGAGTGCATTTCTGCCTTAGAGGTCTCTGCTGTTTGGGTAGATTTTTATTGAGAGCTGCCGAGAAGGTGGGTGTGTGGTTTATGTTTTTATGTGAAGGCAGTGCTGGTGTGTGTTCTGGAGGGTTGTGTGTTCCATGTGGTGTGGTGCAAGTGTTGACCTTCTCCTCTTGACCAGCTATTCCGGTCTTGGCTGGAGAGTGCTTGGCTACCAATTTGGATATATAAATGCATCTCTCGCAAGTCTGAGTGTTGGGAGGTAAGAGGAAAGGGTTGTCAGTGTACATGAGGCAGTTGCTATATTGCCTCAGGATGCCCAGGTTCACCAGGTTAATAGGAGAAAGCACAGGGAACTGACCTTTAGACATACCTGGAGGGGTGGGTGTTAATAAGTATTGGAGCTGTTTCCTTGTAGAATGTTTAGTGCTGGTAGCACTTTTGTGTGCTACAATAATTGCTACAAGAAGTCTGATAAAGTGCTAGACTAATAAGCTAATAAAAGTGCAGCAAAGGAGAGAACTAGCAGATCTAAGGGAAAAATTAAAGATCAAACTTTGGCACAACTTGGAAGCTTATAAACAGTCCTGGATACAGCAAATCTGTATCTGGACTAGACTAGTTACAGGAAAGGTGGGGAACAAGTGCAAATGTTGGCTTTTAAACCAGAAAGTTGAAGGAGAGGGAAAAATTAGCCAAACAGCCAATAAACTACAATTTCTGGGCCAGAAACCACTCCTCTTGTGATAGATAGGCTACCTAGTGCTTACCACTCCCATTGATAGACTAGAAGTCTTCCCTCCAACACAAAAAGTCTTGGGGGGCTCAGAAGCTTACAAACAGTCCTGGATACAGCAAATCTGTATCTGGACTAGACTGGTTACAGGAAAGGTGGGGAACAAGTGCAAATGTGGGCTTTTAAACCAGAAAGTTGAAGGAGAGGGAAAAATTAGCCAAACGGCCACAGGAAAGGCAGGAAACAAGCTTTGATATTTTTTTTTTTTTTTTTTTTTTTTTACAGCAAAGCAGCTAAAACAGCACTAAAACAATTCAAGTGCAGTGCAAGCTAGTTTGGTGGTAGCCCTTTCTACTTTCTGTTGTGCTAAAACATTTTGTGCTCTAGTGTTATCAAAAACAGTTGCTTAACAGCAGTCTTTCTAAGCGTGTGCATATTATGGAGGTGTAATCCCTTATTTTCTGTTTAGCATTCTGCAATTGATCCTCCTCTTGTTCTGTGAGAGTCCCCCTATTCTGCAATACTTTAACATGTGTTCCTCTAAATAGTTATTTCTTTCCAACAAACATCTTTATTAAAATTTCACACATGAAATAGGCAATCTTACATTTATACAATTGAAAAACAAACAACATGACACCACTTTAGTTGCAAACAGTAAACATCACAGACACCATTGAAACAACTGCAGTTGCAAACATATACATCACTTATAATCTGTCCAGT
Organism: Protopterus annectens; assembly: GCF_019279795.1. Classification (NCBI taxonomy): domain Eukaryota; kingdom Metazoa; phylum Chordata; order Ceratodontiformes; family Protopteridae; genus Protopterus; species Protopterus annectens. The sequence continues at coordinate 262,519,593 of NC_056750.1, forward strand.
CATTGTCAGTTAAGCATTGTATGGCTCATTCAAATCCTGCCTCTTAAACCTCATTCCTTATCTGCATATATTGTTCCCACAATTCCCATTTTTTCCTATGTAGTTTGCTCCCTCCCTTTTCTAAAGATCCCAATTCCAGTTTTATCTCTGTTACTATATTCACTACTTCTAGTAAAGTTGGTCTACACTTTGATTTACATTTTCTAGTAATTGCTTTTTTGGAAGCCACCATAATTAGACTCAACAAGGCTTTACTATGTCTAGGCAATCTGATTCTGTATCAAAATATAAAATCATCTCCCAAGTTAATCCAATCTGCTCACCCAGCATCTCTGACAAAGCGGTCTGCAGGGAATCCCTAAATTCTGCCAGCTCATTACACTCCCAAAAAATATGTTCCCACCCATCTCTTTCTTGCCTGTCACACCTCCAACACTTGCTATCCACCTGAGGAAAAATTCTTTGGAGTCTACTTTGGGTATAAAAATACCTATGTAAACACTTCCAAACAAAGATCCTAAAACTCTGTTGCATATTTGGGAGATCTACATATATCCTCCTACTGTCTCGTTGCGAATTGCTTATCCAGTCTTTCTTCTCAATCCTTTCTAAGCTCCTCTGATTCTTATAATTATCATGCAGTATTTTATATGCTTTACTAATTCATTTTTTAATGGCAGCTTCTGTTTTAGATTCTATTAAAAACTCTAATAGGCTGGTCTTTCATTCAGGAGCTCCCTATTTCTTTCTCTTTGCCTATACTCTGATATCAATCCTTGATAGGGAAGGCAGTCTCTAACCTGTAGTCTAAATAAATTATTGGCCTTTTTTTCCATTCTATTAGCTTTCCCTTTCTAGGTATTTGCTCCCAATGCCTTGGTTCCTTTGCCAGTGTTCTCCAAGAAATTCCAGCCTTCCTCTTGCCTATTATCTGCATCCCTGACCACAGTCATCCCTATCTCTCTAAATAATTATTGTTACTTCTTAACCATAGCTCACTTTCTTTAGTTTCCACCCTATTTTTAAACTACACTTTAATTTTATTTCACTCCCTAGCTATATTTTCAGAAGAAATTTCTATCCTTTCTAACAGCTCCTGAATCATCTCCACTAACCATTCCTTAAATTCCGCTCTTCCCAACAGATAGGTAGGAAAGTGCCAATGTCTCATTTTTATTTCATTATTCTGTGTTTTTATTTTAGCTATTATTGGCACATGATCTGAAATAGATATTGGGTGGGTATAAAGACCTTCAGTTAAATGCACGTTTCTGTAAAATGTAAATTCTGTTTAGCCTAGCCCAGTTTTTATATCTTGGGAAATAATATATAAATTCACTCTGAACTCCTATTACTGACGTCACATCTTCCATGCCAAATATTTTTCATAGATGTCTTCCAAAAGCTACCCTCCTTTGCTATATTTTTTCTTCTGGGCCCCCCAGACAGATCTTCACTGCTGCAAATCAGATACCAGTCCACACCTGTAAGTACTAGACCTTGCTGAAAGCTGATTATTTCTCCCAGAATTTTTTTAAGTTCCATTATAGCAGTTTTAGGTGGAATGTAAATACATGCCACTGTAATCCTCCTCCCTTGCCAGTAGCCCCTTAGCACTTCAAATTTGCCATTATGTTTTTTTTATCTTTTATCACTATTGGAGCTCCTGTTGCAATTAATATAAGTACTCCTCTTTTTTTTTGTCCCAGGTATTCCACTGAATATCTGTCCTGAAAACCTTTATAACCTTTATCAAATTCACAAGTTCAGTCCTTTCTAAGTGCGTCTCCTGTAGCATAACTATTTGCACTCTACATTTTTTTAACATAGTTCACTACCCCTTTTTATCTGTGAGGGTATTTATATTTGAAAACATTAAAGAAATTATCATTGTATTAAAAAGTTATTATTCCCATCTTATGTACAACACCTTTTTTGTTAAATGTCTAGTTCCAGCTTTCATGTTATATGCATACATTGTTTGGCAGGTTGAACTTGTATACAGTTGTCTCTTGTCGTATCCATTTCAGCTTGTGTTACAGCTTATAAAACTATTTGGTTTATTGAAAGCCCTCAAACAAACAAGCAAACACACCCCAATACCCCCTAAAACCTATTAATACTAACACACAAAACTATGTACACCTTCAAATATTGAAGTTTTACTCTCCTAATAGGAACAAAAGTCCCAAACTGACAGCCCCTCTCACAGACTTGAGTTAACCTAAAAAAAAGTCATCCGTGCTAAGACGCATGGTACAGCCTGTGCGTCTACCAAGTGCTGATTGGACTTGTCTTATCTTTATAGCTGTCCCAGCTGGGAAAACCCCCAAATGTTTTCAGAGATCATTAACTGCCTTGGAGAAGACCTTGAATGCCTTCAGCAAACATTATCTCCTAGCCAATTTCTCTTTTCTTTATTTTTTCCCCTCAGCCAATCACTCTCCACCAGACTGTAGCCAGTTTCTCTTTATGAGATTGTCTCCATGGAGATATGAAAACCAGGCAGCCAATTTTTCTTTATCACATTGTTTCCGTGGAAACATGAAGACCAGCTGCATAATTGTTACTGAGCATACATATATTTGCTAGAAAAGCCTCATGATATTCAATGTTCTTTTCATCTACTTGCTCTCTCTTCAAACTTGTTGTTAAATCAGTCATTTACCCATGCAAGAATGAGAAAAAGCACATTATTTTTTGCTTTTATCATGCTTTTTAACCAGGCTTTTTTATACATTGCAGTTCCTGCATTTCTTAAAACTGAACAAGAAGAATGAGAAGACGGGAGAAAGAAAAGAAGGAAAAACAGCAGTACCTATTTACAATCCCCATTACACTTAAAAAATAACTGAAAAAAACGTTATAGCATGCAAAGAAAACCATATGCCACAAAACTGATGCTATTTAAGAAAATAATCTTTATTTACAGTTAACGTTCTCCCTCCTCTTCCCCTCCCCCAAACAGTTTTCTGAATATTAATGACATGAAGTAGGGCATATGCTTTAGAGTCCTCCACAAGTCCAACAGATTCTGGAAAAGTCCAATATTTCCAGATTTTCTTGTTCTGTCATATTTCACAAATATAATTATTGCATTGTAATCCCATATTAAGTCACTGGTTCTATTACTGCTCATATCCAAAATATTATCTCTGCTTCATTTCCAACGTGCTCTCAATTCTTCCAGTCAACTCTCGTGCTCCCTTCATTTTGTCCAACATTTTCTGTTGAAAATTTTGAAAAGGTTTCACATGTACAGTCTTTCTGTGGTCTTTATTACTAGAAGAACAAGAAGCAGAATCTCCTGTTTCACAGCTTACATTTGTTAAACTTTTGTATTTACTCCTTAACATGTACTTCATAAAAAAAAATATATTGTCCCTCCAGGGAAGAATACATTGAGGCAATTGGGTCCAGCAGTTTGAATCTCACAACTGCATCTCGACATTCACTGACTAGTGGAATAGTTCTGCTCCTCTTCTGTCTGGTTTACAATGAGTAATCATTATCCAGAAACACTCTGCTGTCTCCCAGTTTTAGTACTTTGTCCTTCTGCCACAATTTTGTCAGAATCAACTCCTTCTGCTAGTAGGATTGCATTTTTACTATTAAAGGTCTATGCTGCCTTCTTATAGTGAGGTTTGGAGCATACACCTGATGTGCCCTTTCAACTAACAACTTCTGCTGTGGAATATCAGTCAAGTTGCTTATTCGTGCTTTCATAAAATTAATGCAGTCTGTTCCTTCCAGCTTCTCTGGTATAGCTGAAAATCTCAGTTTTACTTACATGTTCTGTCTTCTAATTCTATTATTTTTGAAACATCTCTTCCTTAGCATTCCCATATTCAGCCAGCTTTTTCTTTATTTCAACCTCTGATTTTTGCAGCTTTATCATTTTATCTGAATAGCTGTTTAAAGCTGCATCCATTTTTTCCAGCCTTTTGTTGTTTGTTTTGATATACCATCATTGTTTTGTTTATTTTAACAAGGTGTATATTTAGTTTCATATCTTCATGTAGTGCAGGTGATTAGCCAGTTACTGAAATGTACCCATAAACACAAATCTACTGGCCTTGTCTGCTGAGTTTGTTTTCACACTGGGAGGGGTAGAAATAAGCTGTTACTCAATGTGCAGCCATCTTGGAAGCCCAGTGAGGTACATCTCAAGTAATTCACCCCCACATGGACTATGATGGAGTCATTCTGGCACTTGTGATTGAGTGACTTGAGTGATTGAGTGAACTGATGGATTCTGGCACCTGACATGCAACTAATTGTAACTCGCTCCTTTTCCACCCCATTGAGGAGAACAACCATGTGTCTCACAGTGGAGTCCCCTATGACCAGTACATTAGGTTTTGTGGTGTTAAGCCTTATGAACTTATTTGCTGAGACATTGTTTTGTGTGTGTTATATTTTGTGGTGGTTTTTTGCATTATTATGTGTGTAAGTGGTTTCCGTTTCAGAGGCCTCTAATCTTTTACTAAGTTACTAGTGAGTACCTCAGCATATGTTGGTTTGTGTCATGCCCTTATTTATTGTGGGAAGTGTGTGTGTGTGTGTATGTGTGTGCTGACAACCTATTTGGTATTTGATTTGTCCTTATGAGAGAGTCTTGCCTTCAGTTTCATAGTGTAACTACATCTTTGACATACAGTATTTGTTTCAGGAGTAAGTGGTTGTCAGTATGTAAACAAGTGCTTGCTGCAGTGTAAAATACATTAGTTCATTCAGCACCTAGCTAGATAATGAATTCAGAGCAAGTAAATCAGTAGAACAGACAATGACAGGCAAAATGCACTTTTCAATATAAGCACAAGGAAAGGCAAATAAAGATATTAACAGCACTGTAGAAAGGGAGGAACTTAAGCTCAATTTACAGTATGGGTGAGCAGCTTAAAATAACCAGGTTTAAACACAGATCAAGAAAGGGGAGGGCAGCGGAGGGGGACAAGCAGGGAATCAGCATTGCTTTTAGTTTATGCAGGCTTGAAATCTTTTCAGAGAAAGACAAAGACCCAGAAATTCACTGTGTATTTAAATAGCATTCAAAAAACAATTTAACCAATGAAAAAATGTGAAATGTGCAGCCTAGATAATTTGTCTGTCACATAGAACAAAAATACCAGGCCAAACAAATTTCTTAAAACAGAAAACAAAATGGAGCAGATAAAACCGAAAGCAGCTCCATCACTCACAGACAAAAAATATAGGTTTACTTTCTTCTAGTAAGAAGTTTTAAGAGGAAACAAATAAACATTGTCTAGCCAATAAATGAGTAGCTGTAGAAGCAACTCTGTATCTGGTCCTCATGTCTTCATGGACACAGTCTGATGGAGAAAAATAAAAACAAAATACTTATTTCTTTCAATGGCTAGGAGACTATGTTTTCTGAAAGCATTCAAGTGTTTTCACAGTCTGGAAGAGAAATAAAGATAAGACAACACCAAACAGAACATATTAGAAGCACAGGCTGTGCCATGTGTCTTAGCCTGCATAACCTTCTTTTAGGTTAACCCAAGTCTGAGTGTGCCTGTCAGTCTGAGACAATTGTTCCTATTTGGAGGGTAAAACTTCAGTATTTGAAGATGTACATAGTTTCAAGTGTTAGCATTAATAGGTTTTAGTGGTGTATTAGGGATGTATTTTTTTTGTTTGAGGGCTTTCGATAAAACAAAGTTTTGTAAGATGTGACATAGGCTGAAATGGATATGACAAAAAACAGCTGTATAAAAGTTCAAACTGACAAATTGTATGCATGTAACACAAAAGCTGGAACTAGCCATTTAACAAAAAGATGTTTTACATAAAGGTGGGAATAATAAATGTTTATCATAATGACACTTTCTATATTATTGTTAAATGTAAATGGTCTCAAAGATATAAACAAAAAAGAAAGAGTAGTAAACTATATTAAAAATGTAGAGTGCAAATAACTATGCTACTGGAGACACTTGGAAAGAATTGAACATGTGAATTTGATAAAGAAAGGTTTTCAGGATGGTTATTCTGTGGAATACCTGGGACAAAGGAGAAGAGGAGTACTTACATTAATTGGAGGAAGACCTCCAGTAGTGACAGAAGAGGATAAAAATAATGTTAGATTTGTAGTATTAAGGGGCTACTGGCAAGGGACGAGGATTATACTTACATGTATTTATATTTCACCTAAAACTGCTATAATGGAGCTTAAAATTCTGAGAGAAATAATCAGCTTTCAGCAGAGAATATTACTTTCAAGTGGGGACTGGAGTTTGATTTACAGCAGTGAAGATGTATCTGGGAAATACAACAAAGGGGGATAGAATTTTGAAAAAAAATATCAAAATATTTGGCATGAAAGATGTGAATTCAGAAGTAGGGGTTTGGAGTGAATTTGCTCCCCAAGATACAAAAATGGTCTAGACTAGACAAAACATATATTTCACAGAAACCTGTGCATTTAATTGAAATTTTTGATACACATCCAGTACCTATTTCAGATCATGCACCAATAATAACTAAAATAAAAATGCAGGGTATTGAAATAAAAATGTGACACCAGGGCTTACCCACCTATCTGTTGAGAGGAATTTAGGGAATGGCTAGTGGAAATTATTTGAGATTTATTAAAGAGGATAGAAATTTCTTCAGAAAATATAGCTAGGGAGTGGGATAAAATTAAAATTGAGTTTAAAAAAGGGTGGAAATGAAAAAAAGAGATACATGATACAGTACACATGAGACAATGTCTACATTGCCTTAGGATGTTCATGTCTATCATGCTGGCCAGAGAGATGATGGGAAACTGCCCATCCATGACAGCAGGCTCTTACTGTATTTTTTATCAGGAAAGGGAATGGGTTAATTTACAGGACTGTGCTGGTAGTGCTGAGGCTACAAGAGGGACTTATAGTTTCTGTAGGCTAGGGTTGGTTAGTAATGCAACACTGCTCAGTCTGCAACTGAGTGGCTCCTAGAGCAGCAGAAAGCTGGAAGGGTTTCATTGACAGCTTTTTTAGAAAAAAGTCGGCTTCTAGGCTTTTGTATCTGGGTCTGTCTTCAGCCATTGAATGGAAAATTCAGTCTAACAGCTAAACATCGAACCATGTGCATCGAACATTCACTTAGTAAATGTTCATTTCAGTGAACGAGTGAGGCAGGTAAAGTAACTAGTTGTTCAACACTTCCCCTTCTGCCCTTTTCCCCACTGTAGTGTGGTCTTGGAGTTGGTATATATAGTTGGAGAGGTGTGGGGGGGTTGAAATACTTTGTTGTGTGATATGGGGAAAAAAAGCAAGAGACACATGGTTAAGAAGTAACAAAAATTATTTAGAGGGACTGACAAAAGTTAAAGTATTGTAGAAAAGGATGCCTCTCTCAGAATAAGAGGAGGAACGATTGCAGAATGCTAAACAGAAAATAAGGAATTACCTTGATAATGTGCCTGAGTTTAGAAACGCATTGCTGTTGTGCAACTGTTTTATGCTAACAGCAGAGTACAAAAACTGTTAGCACAACTACTTGGGCAACAGAAAGTAGAAAGGGTTGTCATCGAGTTTAAGGAGCCTAAAACTAAGAAGATAATGAGATCCTGTAGAGGTACTAGAAATATTCTGAAAATTTTATGAAAGTTTGTATAAAGTAGAGAAATATGGAAATCAAGAAAAGGTACAAATGGAAATGTTTATGGAAGAATTAAATATGCCAAGGTTAGAGGTAGATGAGGTTCAGTTACTAACAGGATAGGAGGAGATGAGATAAAAATGGTGCTGTATAACCAATCCACAGGAAAGTCATCAGGAATAGATGGTATTCCTATGGAAGTTTGGAAGCTAGGAGGGAAACTGAAAGATCTGGAATGTTTTGTTTAACAGTATTTTAAGGGGAGGAGAAGCACCAACATCCTGGAAGAAAGTGGTGGTGGCTGTGATACCCATCAGTTCCAACTTCATGCAGGCCCATTTCAATCCTAAATCATGATTATAAAGTATTTGTCTATAATGGTTAAAAGAAGGGCAAAAGTGATGCCAGAATTGATAGACATGGATCAGTGTGGTTTTGTGGAAAGGGAGACAAACATTTGACAACATTAACAGAACATTGATGGTTGAGGGAACCAGAATGTAAGAAAATACAACTGTTGTTTGTAGGTCTTGATTGAGAGAAAGCATTTGACAGAGTAAGCTGAGAGTTTGTGAGCAGGGCAGTGGAAGCATTTGCATTACCTGATAACATTTTAAGGTTGATTAGGAGAACATATGAGGGATCAGAGGCAAAAATTAAAGTGGTCCCTCTCTGATTATTTGTTTTTGAACAGAGGAACCAAGCAGGGGTGTCCTCTTTCCCCTTTATTTTCATTATATTTAGAACCATTGGCAAAGAAAATAAAGGACTCAGAAATTCAAGGATATAACTGGTATGGTAATCAAGAAAAGCTGGCTGCATTTGCAGCTATTATTTTATATCTGATAAAAACAGAAAAGGGCATTTCAATGTTGTGGAACATTTTGAGATAGATTCAAATCTTTTTGGGATACAGAATTAAAGAATCTAAAACAAAGGCAATAGCTATAAATTATGTACGCACACATGAATTGATTCAGCAATATCCATGGTTATAGGGACATGATAAAATGAAGTACTTAGGAGTATGGATTAAAAAGGATTCTGGTGTGGCAGCTAAGGATATGTGGGACACGACTAAACAAAAGATAATACAAAAACTGAGAAATTTGAAGCTCTGTTTTATGGATATGGATAGGAAGATACAAGCAGTTAAAATGTTTTTAGTCCCTTTAGTTTAATAAACAGATCAGGCATATTTTAATCAATCACAGGGGAAGTTGTGGATAGCAATAAAGAGCTGAAGGATTTTATTTGGGAGGGGAAGATGGCAAGAGTGAAGTTGGATAAGCTGATTCTTCCAATAGAACAAGGCGGTCTAGGATTGCCCAATTTGAAGGGTTATTTAAGAGCTACACAGTTAAAGTTCCTATATATATATATATATATATATATATATATATATATATCACATAAAGAAATCTATAATTCAAAGTGGAAATGGATGATAATGAAATGGGGGAAACTGAAGAAACAAGGGGAAACTGGGAATTTAGATGCAAATCCTTAAGGAGAATAACAATAACCATACAGAATATTATATTCATAAAGTAGCAGAAAGTACTCTAAGAAATAAGCAAACACGGTAATGGAGAAAGATTGTTCCAACAGGGATAACTGCAATTAGGGATACAGACAATAGGCAGGAAGGGGCTGGAATTTATTGGAGAAAACTGGCAAAGGAACCAAAGTATTGGGAACAAATAGGCAGGGAAAGGTAATAGAATGCAAAGATGCCAAGAATGTATTTGGGCTGCAAGCTAGAGATTGCCTTCCATATCAAGGACTGATACCAGAGTATAGTCAGAGAGAAAGAAATAGGTGAATCCTAAGTGGTAGACTAGCAATGGTAGAGTTTTTAGCAGAGTCTAGAACAGAAGCTGCTGTTAAAGGAATAATTAGTAAAGCACATAAAATATTGCATGATAACTATAAGAATCAATCAGAGGAATTAGAAAGGATTGGGAAGAGAGATTGGATGAGCAATTCACAAAGAAACAATGGGGGGAATATATATGTATCCCAAATATACAGCAAAGTCTAGAAGATTTAGAATCTTTGCTTGTAAGTGTTTACATAGGTAATACCCCAAGTAGACTCCAAAGCATTTTTCCTCAGGTAGACAGCAAATGTTGGAGGTGTGATGGGGAAGAGAGAGATAACTGGGGGAACATATTTTCTGGTAGTGCAATGAGCTGGTAGACTTTAAAAATTCTCAGCAGACTACTGCATCAAAAATACTGGGTGAGCAAACTGGTATGACTAAGGAAACCAGAATCAGAATTACATAGACATACTAAGGCCTTGCTTTGTCTAATTATGGTGGCTGCCAAAAAAGCAATTACTAGAAAATGGAAATTAAAAGTCTAAACCAACTGTACTAAAAGGAGTGAATATAGTAACAGAGATAAAACAACTGGAAATGTAATCTTTAAAAAAGGGTAGGAGCAAATTACACAGACAAAATGGAAATTGTGGGAACAATACATGCAGATGAGGAATGAGGTTAAAAGAAGGCATAATCTGAATGGGCTATGTAATGTTTCACTGACCGTGACTGGATAGATTATACGAGATGTATAATGTTTGCAAATAAAATTGATAATATGGTTTGTTTTCATAAGTGATAATTTAATAAAGATATTTCTTGTTAGAAGTGTTTCTTGTAAAAAAAAATCTGAAGCAAAAATCTGGGCATTCTTTGAAAAAACTGGACAGTTGAGAGGACAGATTGTACTGTAGAACAATGTGTAAAGTCTGCATTTAATGAATATGCTTTTTTGTGTGTTACACATGGAAAAGATACACTGTCAGTACATGTACATATATTTTAACCACATTTATTCTTGTATATACCCTATACAGACAGGATTCAAAATGTCCACATGATAAACAGATGTGTAGACTGGATAATTTTGGTGATGCTGATAACAATGTTCTGTTGCAGTTGGTCAAGGTTTAATTCCTTTGGATGAAGGGTAGAGGGACAGCAGATTAACTATTGTGGGAACAGTTATGGCAATCTGCTATGTGGGATATAATTGTAGTGAGTGGGCACAACAGCACAATGATCAAGGCTTGGTCATCACTGGACTGACATTTTCCACCATGCCAAGAAGAGAGCACAGAAAACTGTAAAGGAAATGTACTCCACAAGAGATGGGCTGCAAGGGTCAAAAAGACTCACAGATGTGGAAGGGTTCCTTCTATCCTGGGGTGGAGGATTTGAAACAAGATTCTTCCCCACAGATATGTACATGTTAGTGCTGGGATGACCAATTCCACACCTCTCTTAGTGGGTGATAGATCAGGTTAGTCAACATAGCAGTAGCCTGCAAGCGAGGTTGTCACATTGTGGGTTTACCCTAACAATGTAGGCATGATGCACATAACTTTTCATAGATGCACTAAAAGTGCAATAGCTGGTTGCCATCACAGAACATAAGGTTGCATATGAAGAAATTGGCCCCATGTAGGACTGTTCTGCATGTCACAACCCTTGTAGCAGGTTATAAGTTGTTCACTATGGCATACTGTGTGTTATGTATGTATGTGTGTATATATATATATATATATATATATATATATATATATATATATATATATATATATAATAAAAATATATATACATACACACACACACACACACACACACACACACACACACACACACACACACACACACACACACCATATATATATATATATATATATATATATATATATATATATATATATAGAGAGAGAGAGAGAGAGCTATTTCTTATCTTCGAAAACTCATTTCTTCAAAGATTAGAAAGCAGACACCCACATTCATGAAAGTGCACTTTCGCAAAAGTCAGTTAACCGAATCATGGTGCAGTGGGGATAAGGAAATATATCCTTATCCCCACTGTAGTGCGATCTAGGAGTAAGTATATAGAATTACTGAAGGTGTATCCGGCAAAGAAGAATACATTTTTACAGGGGGCAAGCGCCCCTGCACCCCCCATGTGTGGGGCTGTGCCCACTACAGCCCCTGATACTTGTATATACTACCTCTGAGATCGCACTACAGTGGGGGAAAGGATATATTTCCTTATCCCAACTGTAAAGTGATTCAGTTAACTGACTTTCGCGAAAGTGCACTTACACACACACACACACACACACACACACACACACACACACACACACACACACACACACACACAGAGGTTCATAGGTAAATACTAGGCTAGCTGTCCTTGTGGACCTTTTTAACCCTAGCCAATTTCCCTTTTTGTGTAGAAATGAACCTATCCCACTTGGTTAAAAATTATCCTTACCCATCCCTTGGTCGATAATGATATAATACCACTAATGAGAATAACTGGGATCATATCATAGACAATTTGAGTGGACCCATGCATGGGATAAACCATTTAGGAGTTGTCTCAGGACTGTCCCTGTACTATTAATGAACAGAGGTAAATTTTCTTTTTCCCCTCCATAGATCCAAGTTGCACTGGAATATGGACAGGGATGAATTTTGTTTTATGTGGATGGGAGGCTGTTTCAGAGCAGTGGTATCTTCTGTCAGATATACATGTCACTCCAAACCATTCTGTTGACATTGCAGAAGAGATTTAGATCCCTAGACAGAGTATTTTTAGTGCCGTTGGACTTGCTGATGTGCAATAAATCCATTAGTATTGGGTCTGAGGATGCCTTGTGTGCCAGACACAAGTCACCTCTTAACAGCCTGTAGGATATCGAGTATAGTGACAGGGCTTTGAGTTGGTCCATTTAGGACATGTTATTTAGGCCTTGTATCCTTTTAGAAAGGTACCTCCATGGGCATTCTATTTGTCTGTGTCTGGAAAGATACATGCCAAGGGAGGCATTATATTCAGTTACTGGCCTAATGATGGCTGAGTAAAGGGGTACAACGACATCCCTAGATCTAGACATAATCCATTTATTTATAAGCTGTGAAAAATAAAAGGACTTTCTGACAACAATGGATGTATGTTGGTCAAAAGTTATGTCGCTATCCACATACGTTCCCAAATCCTGAATAATTGGGTCAACGCTTGGGGCATGTTATCAGTGTGGTAGTTCCCTAGGAAAGGTAACTTCCCAAAGGATAGAATAATGTATTGTTTGGCATTTAGTTTCAGTCCATGATTTTGGCACATACTTACATATACGTACATACACACACACACACACACACACACACACACACACACACACACACACACACACACACACACATACATAAGTGAAGGATAATTTATGCTTACAAATACAGTGCACCAACTGAAAGCTGATTATCATAGTATTGGTGCATGCATGCCAGTGGGGTTGACCTCTCTACCTACAGATGCTGAAAATAAGTACATTTGGATAAAAATTGGGACATCTAATTAACATAATATTTGTATACCAAATAGCACATAACTCTTCCTGCTTCCATTCGGAATGTGGGATATTACACAAACATGAGCTTAAAAAACAGAGATAGAAAGATGATGGAAAAGTATAAGCATATTATCAGAGAGACGGTGTAGAATCTGTAGACTTTAATGAACTGTATTGTAAAATTCTACCACACAAGGTTATTTATTTTTGCTTCTGGAAAAGGGAAATGTGAAACATGTCTTCTTTATTTAAATTACTGGTGGGGTACCACTAGTATGCTGGTAACGTAGTGTGATATTCTGTGTAGTAGGCAGCTTCACATGTGATGCTGGGGTCAGAGAATTGTGTGAAGAGGTAAATGAAGTAGGCACATCATTTGTAGGTGTAAATCAGGCCTGAAAGTACATACTTTCCTCCAAAATGGGGTCACTTGAGAGGTCTGCTTTGCCTTCACAAGAAAACACTACTTTTACTATTTAGTCAAGTGACAACTTTATTGTCACTTTTCTGTTTTTGATTAAAAATGGCATTTAACCAAATGGAATCTGATGGCAATGTCCAGCATTTTTGTTACTTTTTTTTATTTGGTTAGTACCATTAGGCATAGTCTGCTTTCAGAGGAAACCTGAGGTGGTATTCAAACTTAATGAGGATAATTTGCCCGCAACACAGTTGAAATTTCCTTACTTTTTTTAATGATTATGTTCATAAAGCAAGTGCCATGAGATATTTATTTACCTCTCAAAAACTCATGTGCTCACTTACATGCAAGTGTACCATCCACAGAAAGAAGTTTCTCATTTTTTTCTATCTGTGTAGCAGCTTAGCTTTTAAACTTACCCCCCCCCCCACCCCGAGGAAAAGACATATTTGAAACAGTTTGGGGACACTTCTGTGCTACACCCCTACTCTTTACATCATCCCTCCTTCTCCCAACTCACGATGTGCCACAGAGTTATCGATACAAAGCCCAGGAAATGCACATATATTTAAATAGCTGATGCAGTCCCCAGCAGATATCAGTGGAGAACTGCAAGGCATGAGAAAAGGGCCACATTCAGTCTTTGAGAAAAGGGAGCTGGGCATTAGCTGTGTGCACAGTTTTCCTTTCTGTTCACCCCTTTGGTACCTTGGGGCAGACACTGAACTCAGTACACAAGTGTCTCAGACAGCAGCTCCCCCTTCAGCATTACAGCAGCAGCCCATTACTCACAGTGCTTTGGGGTACTTGCGTGGGTCCCTAATCTCCAGCTGCTCTTCAGCCATTAATCCCTTTTCCTTCTGCTACTGTTTCTGGCAGCCAGTCCCCACATGAAACAAGCTTTCTAGTCCACAAAGCTACAATCCATGCAGTATATGAGCTGGAAGTGAAGACTTGGGACAGCGCACACATCTTCTGTAAGATGGGTATCCCTGATATATTGCTGTTTGCTGGTAAAATGGCCAACATATATCACCAAGGTCAAACGTGTAACAACTTTTTAAAGTAAGCAAGTTTTAGCTACCATAAAATTTATATCTGATATCAGGCAATGTAAACAGACTTTACCAGTTACTTAAATGGATATTACATACTGAAACACCATTGTCAATGTCAGAAAGTGAAAATAACCCACATGAGTATAAAATGTCATTTTGTCCTGAAACAAGCATAAAAGTACCAGTTATAGTGTATAATATAAAACAGAGCATGAAGAATGTTACACTGCTGGGCCCAAATCAAAACGACAGAAAAATGGACACCTTTAAGGCAGAACTAGAACTCACTTTTACATATGCCAGTAGTATAAGGTATCAAAGTGCAAAGCAGAAATTGTGTAAAATAAAATAAAAACTATTTTTCCACAGTGTTACAAATTTTCACTTATCTGTTGTTGAACATAAAGCATAAGTGATTTATTTGTTAACCAAGTAAAACCACTGGATACACATGTCCCTTTCTAGGAGTGAGCCACGAGCTATGTCACGTTAAGTGGCTTACTCAGAGTCATATAGTATGCAAGGAGAGGCTGAAGGCATTAAACTGCATCAGCACAGTGAAGTTGGTATTTTATATAAACGACTTTACTCTTTACTCTGTATAACTGCTGGTCAGGTTATTTTCACCTGAGGAACAGTATAAAATAAGAAAAAATCTGTACTGCTAGCAGTATCACCAAATGCTGACAGCAGTCTTGAAGTATGTCTGCTATGAAGAAATTGTAGCCTTTAAGGAGTTAGGGCAAATCATCATATTAGCTTTAATGAATAGCAACCTTTCACAGCCAGATAATAACCAGGCTTTCCTACAGGAAGAAACATGGCCCAGTAATTATAGTGACTGAATGTGGTGGGTGTGTAATGAAAAGGTTGTGCACGCCTTAGTTGTTAGACATTACATAAACCTGCAAATTGTCTTGAGGATTTTGGGAAAGCATCTAGCACAAAAACATGAGTTAACTATGGTTTTTAAACACTTTATTCCATATTTACTTCTTGTAATTGGTGGTACATTTTTTTCATGCAGCATTTTTACAAAATATGGTAACTATCTTTGGTATGATTAAAGTTAATCCTTTGCTTGTGGATGCATATACCTAGTGTTTTTTCTTTTTTGCCTTAAGTTGAATGGGTACAAATCTCTTTAGAATTTAGGTCTTTCTTACTGGAAAAAAAAAACATATGCACATGTATCTGAGTCAATTATTTGTTTGCTTGATTCTTAAACTTTTAGGTGAGCTGGTCTAAAAAAATGCTATCAAAACATGACTTTGGTCAAAGTCAGGTTTAACAATATAAAAGTAGCATTAAACCATCACAGACAGACAGGGTTATGATCATGTTTCCAGTCGTAGCTTGTTACGTTTTCAAGACTTGGGTGCCAATTTGAGAATGTAAAGAAGTGAAGACTGAGAGGTGAATCTTAATACCCAGATTAGTAGTACACAACAAGCATTAGTTGAGATCAGAGAGACCAGGTCTGAATTCTGTGTTGTACATGGAGTTTTGCTGACCTGATACCCCTGGTTAAAGTAAATAAGAACAGAAGCACAGCATATATAGCATTTCCACCCACCCACCCACCCACACACACACACACACACAGTGGTCAGATACTGTGTCTGATGAATGAACAGCTTTAAAAGCTGTTGGACACTTTACTCTGCCAGTGATAACAGTGTATCACAGCTATTAAAAGTATAAAAGTGCTTCACACACACTTTTGTACTGGCTGCTGTTAGTGAGGCTGGAGCTTAATGCTGACAGGTACTTAGGATTGTAAGCAGCTTTCTTTTGTTATAAATATACTTGACAAAGCTGTCTTTTTGCCTCATATTTATAGCATAATAGATAATAGCAGCACTGGATGTGGTACATATGTACACAGTACAGATAAAAACATTGTAAAAGTGTGCATTGGGCAATGGATTTTGTTTAATATAAATATAAAGCAAAAGTGAAGTTTAAATTAAATTCAACAAGGCTTGGAAAATAAAATATTTTAGGGAAAAGTTACAATGGATGTCATGGCTGAACATGATGTATTTTTAGAAGTAACACTGTTTGGCCATTCTGCAGGAGGCATATGCAAGAGGAAATTTGGGTAAAATGAGTCTCTAATGCATTACTAATGCTAGAAAATTGCTCTAAATTCTAATTTAATAGGAAGTCAGTTCCACATAACTGAAGCTATTTTGGAGGAGGTTGTTTTAGAGTCTGAAAGAGTGAATTGAGACGTAAAGAGACAGAGATTGCACCTGACAGCTAAAACTTTAAGGGTTATTTAGGGGCAGCTGCTGTGGTTCAGCGTTTAGCATTATTGCCTCACTGCAATAGGATCTCCAGTTCAATTCTCAGCTGGGGTACCTTCTGTGAGGCATCTGCATGTCCTCCGTGGGTTTTCTCTGATTTCCTTCCACATTCCAATGACCTGCAGTAGGTGGACTGGACACTCTAAATTAGCCATTGGTGCGAGTGTGTGGTATGGATAAACTACCATGGCAGGGCTAGCCACCCGGTGGTGTGAAACCTTGGCTTGAGATGATTGTCACTGTTGAAGTGACAACCCAACCCCATGTGCAAAATGGGAAAAGGAGTTGAGGATGGATGGATTAATTGGATCACACTTCACTGGCAAGGGGAGTGAGACCTTCATATACAAAAGCTTATAGATCAAATAATACAAAAATAGAGTGGATCTTTCAGTGATGAGAAGGCAGCTGATAATTTTGTGTAAAATGCAGAGGTGCAGTCTGGGAATAGATATGGAAAATAAAAAGGCAAATCTTAAAGATGGCCGAAGAGCTGTAGTACTGCTTTTATGGCTGCTGTTCCCAAAGTGAAGTATACCTGTTGACAAAATGGTGGAGTGCTATATGCACAACTCACTTTAATTTCAGCCTTGGGCATTTCTACCATTGTATCCCTTGGATTTGTGCGCAGTACGTTAACATCTTTTTCATGCTCTCACTTTAATTTCAGCCTTGGGCATTTCTACCATTGTATCCCTTGGATTTGTGCGCAGTACGTTAACATCTTTTTCATGCTCTGTTCTTTATGTATTGTAAGTGGTATGTTCATGCTTCTTTCAGCATCACAGAAAATGGTATTCATTCTCTGCTCATATGCAAGTAATGGCTCTGGGAACTAGAAAGAGAAGCAGCTGTGGTTAGTGCATGTGTTGCAAAGGGTAAACCTTGCATATATTTGCCATTTTAAGCACTGTTATACAAGAACACTTTATTGTGGGTTTTCATAAGAGGACACAAACAGCATCTATAAAATGGTATAAAGCCAAACGTGAAATACATCAAAAAATGGAACACATGCAAAATAATAGGTCTTGCCCATAGCAAACTGAAAATAACACATACCAAAGTGATTGTAGCCTGTGATGTACTAAAATAAACATGACCAGTAACCATGTGAACAAACCATCCCGAGCAAGCATGGCACAAAATCAAAATATGAGAATAAAAACCATAACGATGTAATTGGAAAGCATATGAAAGTGCTTGTAATATGGCATAAGAAGTATATAGTAATGAGAACAAATCAGAATACAGTGAAAATCAGCTGCATAAAAGATCCGTTTGTAAACAATAGTTCTATTCAGAATGTACCATAGCACAGAACTCTCTCTTTATTGTCTAGCTGCAGCCATATTCCTAGTGATTCATTGTGTATATTTTCTCTAACACTATCATAGTGAAATAAATTATGATTTCTTGTCAATATTCTGAAAAGGTTTATTATAAGTACTTCACTAAAATATAGCTAGGCTGTAATCCCTCTTGTTAAGCTAGTGGCCAAAAAACAATAGAGCAAAAAAAGAGAAGTGTCAAAAACTAGTAATAAATGTGGTAAGAGAAGTGTCAAACAACTAGTAATAAATGTGGTTGAAATCCTGACAGGATTTAAGGAAGGATAGAGAAAAGCAGGGAACGTTGGAAAATAAACTGTGGGACTTGTGGAAAAAATGGTGTAGCAAATTATTTGGAGGAAGGCAGCTGAAACCTGATCAGACATGGGAATTATCAGGGTGAGCTTCAGTTGTTTGTATTAAATAGCTGTTATAGTGGAAGTTTAGACAGGAGCTAGCAGGATAGCTACTGATGAAATTTAAATATGTGCACCTTGCAGTAAGATTGTACACTATGTGGTACTACAGCCTATCAGCTGCTGAGCAAATTGTATTAAAAAAGAAACTAGTAGTTGATTGTGGAGCGTGCAATAACTGCATTGTAGATGACTCCATCTTTACTGAGCCTTACGGCGGCATTTGGAAAGAAGTTACAAAGTTGAGTGTGGCAGCGTCTGGCATATTAAATTGGTTAGGTAACTGTTCAAAAAGGTAGTTAGCAGAGGGTGAAGGACAGAGGGAATTGCTCTTGAATGAAGTTCCCTAGCTGGCTTTAAAATGACTACAAGTGGTTTGCACTTTACTTACAAAATTATTAACAGACTTTGTTTTAAGGTACATGGAGCTACTCATTCCAAGGACCTAAATATGACCTGCAACTTCAAGAGGATGTGTTAGAAGAACAGAATTGTCTCCCAACAATTGCTGCATCTTTTTAATAGGCTGCCACATTATGTGAAGCAAAACACCTCTATGACACTGTTCAAAAGGAACCTGGACAAGTGGATGGGGCACAATAAATAAATTCTTATCAGAGATAGCACCCACAACCCTCCTGGACATGGGCAGTCATTAATAAATACAATCCTGGGTATTGACTAGATTATCTACAGTGTTACATTGGGATGAAACAGCTAGGCTTGAAATTACCTCCAGGTTGGTAGCCTAGTAACCTTTTATGATCCTATGAAGTCGTGAATATGCTCACTTTAATGGTGGGTGTTCAAGTCACTGATCATTGCAGCAGAGCTGCAGTTTTTACTGGTATTATCAGACATCAGGTAGACATCAATCCCTTTACTCAGCTAGCAGTGGGACGTCCCTGGGATTACAAGACTGTGCACTGTTGCTGTTGGGTTATGTCTGGCTAAAAAAAGGAGGGCATCTTGTGCTCCAATTCTCCTCTTTTCTGGAACTCAGAAGAGGTGAACAGAAGGACTAGATCATGTACTGCAGGGCTGGGAATGTGCAATGGGCCACCTGTGAATTGCATCACCTCACTTCTGTGGGGGGTGTTGCCCTTCAGGCATCCCTGGCCCAGCCCTTGATGCATATAAGGTGTTTCATTGGTCCCCACTGCACTTCCCAGCATGTCCCGGAGTGTGCAAATCCTCTATCCTTCACGCCCCCATCTGCTTCCACCTCCAGTGCAAGGACCATTAATCAAGTACAATCAAGCCCAAGTTGCATTGGTTACAGTCGAGACTCCATCCCTCTGCATCATAGAGCTAGGCAAATCTAAAGTATTGTCTTGATAGGAAACCTCTTGCTTGTAGATAGGTAGGATTTTCAGAATGATTAATACCTGTGAGAAAATATTACCACTATAAATCAACATCTTTTATGAAATCAGATTTAGAACTATAAAGATTAGATGCAACAATATGTCCTCTCCTGCTGAGTCAGAAGATTGCTGTAAAAGGAAAGTTAAAGGCTGGATCACCAGCAAACACAGTATGTGAGAGATATAGTTAAACTATGAGAATTGAGACACAACTCTCATAGACTGACAAATCAAATAACAAACAGGTTGTCAGCACACGCACATAATTTCCCTCATTAAATAAGGTCTTGACACAAACCCACATATGCAGAGGTACTCAGAAGTAACTTAACAAAACCTTAAAGGCCTCTCCCATATGCTGCCCTCAGAAACCATATGCAAACACAACCAAGTCAACACCAGCTACTACACATAAAAATACACATCAATGTCTCCACAAGCAAGGCCCTAAGGTGAAACACCACACATTTAAACATTTTGATTTTAGAAGATTCTATAATGAGACACACGGATTCCTTCTTCACCAGGCTGGATAAAGAGATGGTTACAGTCAGTTGCCTGTCAGGGTCCAGGACAAACCAGATTGTGCAGGTACTCAGGGCACTTGATCACATATACCAGGTTGACTCAGTCATAGTCCATGTGGGTATGAATGACCCAAGACGTACCTCCCTGGACTATATAAAGAGAGACATGTTGGATCTCTCTGAATACATGTCACAAGCTAGTATGAGCCTTGCATTGAGCAGCATTCTACCCTCACCAAGAATGGTTTCACAATACAAACAGAAAAGGATTGACTTCAATAATTGGCTTAACTACTGGTGTCATTCCAAGGGGATCCAGTGTTTGTCAGCTTGGGATGACCTGATCGACGGGCAATGCTTCTTTGCCAGAGATGGTCTGCACCTGTTGCTGCTAGGCTTCTGAATACTGTCCAAGGCATTAGCCACCCCATAGAGCCTTTTCTAGGCAGTGCCAAACCAACAGACCTACCAACATAATTTTTTCCACTGCCAAGCTGAAGGTACTATTGCTCAACGCTTGGAGTCTTAACAAAAAAACTGCACTCCCTTGAAGCTCTCCTTGCCCTGGAGAATATTGACATTTTTGTGCAGTTACAAAGATGTGGTTCAAGGTTGTGGAAAGCCCCCTAGCTGTGCAAGGCTACAATGCCTATCCCGCATTCAGACCACCCTCTGAAGAGGAAAAAAATGAAAGGAGGAGGGGAGTACATTCACATAAGACAATCACACCTCTAGACTGGCCAAGCAGGATGACTCGCTTGAGCCATGTCCAGCTGACCAAAAGCAAAATCCTCCACCATATCATTGCTAGCTACAGTTCCCCAACCATGAACCATGAAAACCACTCCACATACCTGAGGTTACTAGAATCGGTTACTATTCAGCCCAATACACTACTCATGGGAGATTTTAACTGCCCCTCAATAAAAAAAGGAAACGTACACAACCCTTATCATGCAGGCTCAGAGATTCCTGGACTTTGTCAATGCAAATGCTGTGGAACAGCTGGTCTGCATGCCCACTAGTGGCTCAAATATCCTAGATATAGTACTCACAGACATGGGGGAGCATTTTACTCACCCTCAGCATAATGTCCTTATTGGAAAGATTGGATCATAAATCTGTTTTCTTTGGAATAAGTGTAATGGTAGAACCCCCATCAAACCCTAAAAACCCTAAATAATTTTTTCAAGGAAAATTACCTGCTATTAAATGATAGCCTACCTAATTTTAAAGCTCCCCCTAACCCCAAAAACATGGAGACCTATGCAGAAGTATACACAAATGCCCTGTACAACCACTTAAGTAATTACATCCAAGTGATGCCTCCAGATGCATCTGCAGTTAACTCCTACTGATGCCTGTAGGCGTCAAACATTGCTTGTTAATATTTGCATCAATAATTCCAAAACAATGCTTGTTAATATTTGCATCAATAATTCAAAAAACATGCTATGTACAAGGTTTTAAAAGATTTCATCTTAAAGCTTACGCAATGGCAAACTCAAATGCATTGATATTTGATCTCTGTCTAGTGTAGGTAAAGAGATATTAACTGTTGTTTTTGCAGTATGAATTTATATGGATATAATGTTCACATTTTTCTAAATATTCCAACAACCAACACAGACAGAACTCCTTAGCCTCATATGAAAGCGCACAGCTAGATGAATAAAATGCTGCTGACAGTATGTGTGTAACTTGAGTGGTTGCTGAGGTATTATAAGTTGTTTACAAAATGTTACAAACATAATAGTTACTGTGACTTTATAAAATTCAAGTTTAAGACCTAGAACCTACATATGCACTACCACTATAAAATAGTTTGTGCTGAAGGGTTTGTCATTTATACTTATTTCATAACCCCTATGGTTCCAGAGATATAAGCATTTATTTGAAATGTGAGGACATAATTTGATTCTGTCAAAAGGTTTACGCTCTGCCCATTGGAAGTTACATTGCAAACTTCCTGAGCTCTAGTGGAGTGAACAACTGCATAGAAACGACAGCACTTGACCAAAGTAAACAAGCCACCCTGGTGGACCCCTGGGATAAATAGACTATACAACAGAAGGAAGAAATTCCTGTCTAGAAGTAAGGGGGAGCGTGCACAATGGAGAAAAAAAAATCCCTCATTAGTCTCAACAGGCAAATCAGGAATAAAGTCAAGTCTTCAAAAGCTAAATACAAGACTAAAATAGCCTCCCAAGCAAAGGATAACCACAACACAATTTTTAGTTATGTCCAAAATCTTAAGGGAAACACTCAACAATGTACTGAGTTAGCTGTAGGTGACAGTACCTATATTCAGCCAGAAGAAACAGCAAACCTGCTGGCTGATAAATTCAGCTCAATTTTCATCCCCTCATTATCTCTGGTCACTCCCCATGAAATACCCCCTACTATTCCTTTGCTTGTTATCACAAAAGAACAGGTAATCACTGCGCTTTCTGAAGCTAGAAACATGGCATCAATGGGCCCTGATAGAATCCCAGGGTCCCTGTTAAATTGCTTGAAACATGACCTAGCAGACCCACTCAGATCTCTATTTGACCACCGTCTCCAGAAAAGCTTTGTCCAGTAGAGTGGAGGACAGCAGTGGTCATCCCCCTGCACAAGGGGGGACCATCAACTGACCCAGGGAACTACCTACACATAAGTCTGACTTGCCTTATGCAAGGCTATGGAAATCATGGACCTGATTAACGATGACATAGGAAATCTCCAGACTCTAGACCCAATGCAGTTTGGCTTCATCAAGGGCAGGGCCTGACTGTTCAGTCTTGTGGACATCTTTGAGAAAGTCATCAAAGTCATGGGTGAGTGTAAGACAGTGCATATTGACCTAGCCAAGGCATTTGGCACTTGAATATTATAGATAAAGTCACAAAATTGGACATGAACTTCTATGTCACCAGATGGATAGGACACATGTTGTTAGAGTAGAGGAATCCACATCCAGCAAGAGGCGACTCACAAGTGTCCATAAGCCACCTCTTGTCTGGGATATACTTCTCAGATGTGATGGCAAATGTAGATGGCCTTTGGCTGACCAGGTTTGCTGATGACAGTAAGTTGGGGATGGTCATTCACTTCCCAAATGTTGTTGATATCCTATTTATAGGTCTGATGCAGACTAGTGATTGGCTGTCAGAGCCATGGCCTAAACTAAATGCGAAGAAGTGCATAATAATACCCTTTGGTAAATCAGAGTGAACCCAGTGGTGAGAGATCTGGATACTCAGAGTTATCTGAACTTTGACTACTATATGTCCATGGTGGTGAGGAAATCCTTCTGTGTGGCTCAGCTTATGAGTAAGGGCATGGCATCCAGATCTAAGGATGTCATAGTACCACTGCACTCAGCCCTCATCGGACCAATAATAAAGTACAGCGCACCCTTTGGCATGTACCTTGCCAGGCACCTGCAACAGTTGGAGTGTCCTCAGAGGTTTCACTCAAAAAAAAAAATACAGGGTATAACCAAGATGCCATATGTGGACTGATTAAAGCCATACCGCTGTATTCAGTTTCCTACTGATTATGTAGTGGTGATCTGTGCCTGACCTACAAGGCAGTTTTTGACCCAGCCCTGATGGAAATGTTGCATATTTGCAAAGCTAACTGCACAAGTTACCCACTCCAAAGATCTAAACCTGACCTCTGACATGGATAGATCATGCTGGAGATACAGATGTGTCCCAGAGATTGCCCCTCCACTGGAATAAGTTTCCTATTCACGTGAAGCAGAGCCTTTCCCTGACCATCTTCAGATTGCAATTTGGACCAATGGATGGTAAATCACAAATTCACTCATGGGGTGGCACTCGTGTCCCTTATGGACAGAGTGAGTCTGTAAAAATAGTCAAAACCTCACTTACTGATCCTTCTTATCTTTCCGCTAGGGATAAATAATTGGGTAAAATCTAGGTAAAACTGGCTAGGCTTGTAAGGGGTCTTGAGCTGTTGGCCAAGTAATCTCCTATGAACCTAATATGCTTGTGAGGAATGTGAACCAGAACTTTCTTGGTAA
Organism: Protopterus annectens; assembly: GCF_019279795.1. Classification (NCBI taxonomy): domain Eukaryota; kingdom Metazoa; phylum Chordata; order Ceratodontiformes; family Protopteridae; genus Protopterus; species Protopterus annectens. The sequence continues at coordinate 262,544,051 of NC_056750.1, forward strand.
ACAGAAAAGTTTGTGTTATACTTGTTTTTATATTTTATTTTTCACTTTTAACAAAATATTTAGGATTAAAGGAATTAAAGAAAATGTGTGTGCTTGATTCCAACATAGAGAAAAAGCATGGGTTGCCCATGCTTTGTTGTGTGGATAACTTGAAGAAAATAGAGGCAACCAGATCAAGTTTTGGAAAATTCCCACTTATTGGGATCGTACAAAATGTCTGATTTTTTTTTATTGCCCACTTGCTCCTTAATGGATTTAACTGTGTGTCTGTGTGTGTGCGCGTTGCATTTGCGCACATGTGTGTGTGTGTGTGTGTGTGTGTGCGCTTGTATGTATGAGTGCATGTATGTATGTGCATGTGTGTGAAAACTGCTTGAAAAGTCAAGTCTGTTTGAAGCACCTGTTCCTAAACTGTCATGGCTAAATACACAAGACTGTATCCCTCCCTGTTTGTTGATGTATCATGGACTGTAGTTCTTTCTCTATCCAGAGATATCTTCACTTCAGCAATTACTTTTATTGTGAGAAATCCAAGTATGTCACTAATTTTTCCTTGGTGTAGTGACCCTTCTGTGAAGAAACCCATAGGATTTCTTGGTGATACTAGAAATTAACTCCTCAGAGTGCAGGATGTCTGTTTCTAGCTTCTGGGCTGGAAATGGAAGAAGAAAGAGAACCTTGATTCATTAATATCTCACCACCACACAAGGAAAGAAGCCAGTGATTATCTTTATATTTTATTAAAATTGTAGTTCAGTCCAGTAGTAGATGCACAAAACAGGTAAAATAAGCACTCACTGGATCCAATAAAATCTGGTTAGCAGCAAACACAAAGCATAAAATGCAGACTCCTCTAGCACCTCGGCTCTTCAGCCTTTACAGAGTATATCCCTACTTTACATATCCCATCTTTAAATAGTATAAGTACAAACAATTAAGCAATCACAGACTTAAATTAAAGAAAACATTTCCAATGACATTCTTGATTCATTTCATATGGAATTAAACTGTTAAATTTCAAAATTAAAATATATTCTAACTTCCACAGTTGTCTTTTATTGTCAAAATCATACATTAGTTGTACTTGCCCCAAAATTGTACCTTGTAAGCCTTGTATATTTCCACTGTGACATTCTTTAAAATGTAGTACAACAAGAATTTCTTCTTTGCCCTTCTTAACATCCATAACTTGTTCCTTCAACCTTTGTTTGAAACTTATTTTATTTTCCCCATGTATACCTTACCACAGGACATTTCAAACCATAAACTATTCCAGTACTGTCACAGGAAAATCTCCCTTTGCATGTAAAATACGTTTCATTAATTTTGTCAAAACTTTTTACTACATACTGACAACAATTGCACTTTCCACAAGGGAAAGTACCTGTTACACCTACCCACAAACTCCTATGACTTACAGGCAGCTGAAACTTGCCATGTACCATGACATTTCTTATACTTCTACCTTTTGAATAAGAAATAATAAAAATAAGAAAACATGGGATAACTGTTTGTTCTTTCTGGTATTTTCAGTTTTTGATAGCGCTTTTAGGACTTAGTTTTGTATGATAGCTGGAGGCAAGCCATTTTCAAGTATATCTTGCGGGACAGATGGAAGGAAGAAAGTGGTAAAGTTAGAGCTAAATGTATCGGCCATTAGGTTCGCTATACCTTCACCCACAGTGTGGGTAGCATTGTTCATAATCAGCACAGTGCATTGCTGCTTATCCCTTATTGCTTATTCTTACCCCTGTCCATTTGTCTTTCATCCCCAGTACTGTTTCTCTAACTACCCTCTATCCTTAATCCTCTCCTACTAATACCCCTCCTTACCCACCTCATCATCTCACCTATCTTTCTCTAACTACCCTCTATCCTTAATCCTCTCCTACTAATACCCCTCCATACCCACCACATTATCTTACCTATCTACTATTATCTCAACCTCTCCACTATCAGAGCTTTCTACTTGTGTTTCTTGATTATTCCCGCTTATACCTGTCCTCCTCCTCTATTTTTGTTCCTGCTCTAGTGCCATCCTACCTCGTTAATGTTAATATACATTAAACCTACATGCATTATTCTTGTATCTCCAACTATTACATGTTAACATGTCTTTAACTTATGCAAAATAATGTAACTTCTAAAGTATATGATACATTTCTTTACTATTTATCTTAATGCTACCTGCAAAGTAATGCTTAAAATGCTTAATATATATTGTTTATTGTAAATATGTATTTTTATATGGAGCTTTTCTCCTTGGCTCTTTGCTGAAAATAGGACTTGTGCCCAGTTGCACTTTCCTAATAATTGATGGACAATAAATATTTAAGTTTTGATAGTATGCATTCAAAGAGGCTAAAACAAAATATCCTTAAGAGATGGCTTGTAAGAATTAACAGTTTAACTAACAAGGACAATTTGAATTAGAAAATACTGTAATGGGCATCGGGTGTTGTAACAGAGGTTATCCTGAAAATCTTTTCAATAGGATTTATGACTATGTTCAGGCTAGAAGGAATACAGATTATAAACCTTGTACTCTCAAAAACAAAAGAACTCTGTAACGGTGCTGTTATGTATCCAAAAATTTAATAAAACACTGCCATAAAAAACATACAAACTTCTGAGAGGTAAGCGCTTTCGGGTGTTAACCCTTCTTCAAACAAAGATAAAATGGTACAGAACACAATTTAAATAAGAACACAACCAATGAACAATTAATGAAAACAATTTAGTAAAAAACCCGCCTATTTTTTAAGGTGGGTTTAATAGGAACAACATCATTGAGCCCTGGATTCCTATGTGCCATGAGTTCTAAGATCTTCCTTGACTCTATCTGTTCTGTGTAGTGTTTTATATCACCTCCCCTCTTGTTAAGCCTTACATTGGCTATGGCCCTAAAAGTGAAACAATGTGCAGAATGTTCACTAATATGTCTAAACAAGGCATTATGTGTGTCTTTATTTCTAATACTAGAGAGGTGTTGCAGTATTCTGACTTTAAACATATTATTCGTCTTGCCCACGTAAAAACATGGGCAAGACTTGCAATTTGCCAGATACACTATATCCTTAGTCCTGCAAGTGGCTTTAGCTTTCAGCATAAAGGTCCTATTGGTAACAGGATGTGTAAAGGAGACATCTGGAGAAATAAAGGGCAGGCCTTGCATCTACCACAAGGCTTGCTGCCTACAGATAAGGCAGGAGTATAAGGTAAACTAACATGTTCCCCACATAGAATGTCTTTTAGACTTTTGTTCTTTCTATATCCAAAACTGGAGTCGGACCTACTATGGTATTGATTCTATCATCACTAGTAAGGATGTTCCAGTTGTCCCTTATAATACCAGTGATATCTTTTATATCACTACTATAAGTGAACATAGTACAAGGACAGCTAGCCAGGTTATCTAGGAACTGCACGGATGATATTTGCTTCAACAATGAATTGGAGAGTCTGAAGGGTCTTTTTGTAGAGAGGGGGGGTATAATGAAACCATGGCCAAAGATGTTATAGAGAAGCATAGAGAAAAAAAAGGGCTCATAAATATAAGCCCTGGCTATCTAGGCCTACTAGTGACTTAGCTATACCTTTAAGAGAAATGAAACAGGATGCTAGATTTAAGGTTATGTTCACTTATAGTAGTGATATAAAAGATATCACTGGTATTATAAGGGACAACTGGAACATCCTTACTAGTGATGATAGAATCAATACCATAGTAGGGCCGACTCCAGTTTTGGATATAGAAAGAACAAAAGTCTAAAAGACATTCTATGTGGGGAACATGTTAGTTTACCTTATACTCCTGCCTTATCTGTAGGCAGCAAGCCTTGTGGTAGATGCAAGGCCTGCCCTTTTATTTCTCAAGATGTCTCCTTTACACATCCTGTTACCAATAGGACCTTTATGCTGAAAGCTAAAGCCACTTGCAGGACTAAGGATATAGTGTATCTGGCAAATTGCAAGTCTTGCCCATGTTTTTACGTGGGCAAGACGAATAATATGTTTAAAGTCAGAATACTGCAACACCTCTCTAGTATTAGAAATAAAGACACACATAATGCCTTGTTTAGACATATTAGTGAACATTCTGCACATTGTTTCACTTTTAGGGCCATAGCCAATGTAAGGCTTAACAAGAGGGGAGGTGATATAAAACACTATACAGAACAGATAGAGTCAAGGAAGATCTTAGAACTCATGGCACATAGGTATCCAGGGCTCAATGATGTTGTTCCTATTAAACCCACCTTAAAAAATAGGCGGGTTTTTTACTAAATTGTTTTCATTAATTGTTCATTGGTTGTGTTCTTATTTAAATTGTGTTCTGTACCATTTTATCTTTGTCTGAAGAAGGGTTAACACCCAAAAGCGCTTACCTCTCAGAAGTTTGTATGTTTTTTATGGCAGTGTTTTATTAAATTTTTGGATACATAACAGCACCGTTCCAGAGTTCTTTTGTTTTTGTGGCTTCTCAATCGTTGTTCTCTGGTTGGGGTATCAGCACCAAGCATTTGTTTTTTGGATTTAATATAGTTTTGTGCTTCATTGATGCTGAGTTATGTCTATGGAGCAATGTTCTGTTAATGGAATTATGGATAATGATGCTCTACAACAGCGCTCCCATGGTAGGAACTTTCCTAATCTTTTACCTGTGGATAACCCTCTGTTACAGATGGGTTTTGTGACTCTGAAAGACACTGGTTTGAATAATTCTATACCAGCAACAGTTGATAGAAATTTTGAGGAACTCCTCAGGGACTATAACTATAAAATGGGGAGGCTACAACGCCTCCTATGGCAAACTTTTCATTTTGAAGCATGTCTCTCATATCGTATTGTGCCACGTGGCATGAGAGTACTTTGTATGCCTACGCAGGGAGACCGCTATCCTACATTGTTGGCAAAATGGCAACTTATTAATATAAAAACTAGTTTTCAGTACATGGAACCTCTCATTGAATTTTTCGCACCTGAGATAGCTACCTTGAAACAAGAAACAGGTGCGCTACAACATAAACTGTGTAATGACTTTGTAGGTAATGGCTACTCACAGAAATTAGAGGAGGTTTATCGATCTCTACGTGATAGCGATAACAAATTAAAAACAACCAAGATGAACAAACTTACTAGGGACTACACTGATTTCTCTAATGGAGAGATTTTTGTTTGGGCTAGAACCAGGGGGGATTTGCCCAACAGGAATGCCACCACCAGCAAACAGCCTTTTAGAGCCTTTGCTACAGCTCCCAGTATTCCTGGTAATTCTAATGGTAACACGGAACATCTAGAGGCATCGAACTCTACTTGCTTACATGTCACTACGTCTGAATCACGTGGCCACGTGATTTCTGCAGTTGATGCAGCACACGTTTCCGAGAATGCAGCAGCGATTGTTCAGTCCCTTGACGATAGAGACATGAATGCGTCTATGGCTTCCCGCAAGGTGGATAATGCCACTACGTTGGAGACATCATCCGCAGTGGATTCTGCTAATACGACAACAGTGAATGATGAACGCTTGGGCGCTCGGCCTAAGATCCCTTCGGCAGAACGACATTTTTTGGAAACTCTACCAGTACCCGTGAAAAAGAAGACAGGGGCGTGGAAACGCTCCTTAAGCGAAGGCAGAGATCCGCGCAAGAAGCGGAGAACACTAGAGTGACTATTTGTGGTAATTACGACAATGATAACATTGTATATAATTTGTCCACATATGTTTTGAATGCTGAAGAGTTGTATGTGTTGAACAAGGGGTTGTCTTTTGTCCCAAGTAGGGCTTGCAACTATCAAGATGTAGTTATGGATCTCATGCTTTTTTGCAGGGGAGTGGCTCTTAGAAATATGTTTGGCAATGTTACTAATAATGGTTCCACAATTAGACAGCCTAGCACGTTTGTTCCTCCATTGACACCATCTTTACAATTGTTCATCAATGCCTGTGAAAGGGACCTCATGGCATACTTTCATAATGGCAGTACTCAGAAGTATTATAATTTAACTGCTTCACAGAGACAAGCCCTCCGTAATTTATGTGAAAATAGAGATATTACCATTAAGATGGCTGATATAGGAGGGGCTATAGTTGTGATGGATACTTTGGTATATCACAACAAACTAAGCCAGTTACTATCCGATACACATACTTATAGATTAATGAACCTACTGATGGTGAAACATATGATAAAGTCCACAAGACCTTGGAAGAACTCTTGGATGACATGGTCATAAGTGAAGAGTTATACAATTTTCTTAGAATGGAAGGGGTTGTTATACCACTCTTCAAAGGCCTGCCTAAGATACACAAATCTTTGACAGACCCCCCGATACGACCCATAGTATCAGGTAGAAAATGGGTCACTGAAAATGCCTCCATATGGCTAGAAACCACACTTAGGCCATATGTTAACAAAATGGAAAATATATTAACAGATACAGGGGATTTTTTGAAGGCACTTGGAGGGTTAGTTAGGACCCCTCATGATTCACATTATCTCATGGTTACATTGGACATACAGAGCCTTTTTACGGTTATACACAATGATTATGGCATAATGGCTATTGATACATTGTTGAGAGAAAATGGAGCACTGGATCATTATATCAAACAGGTTACAACTATACTTAGGTTAGTTTTGGAAAACAATGTATTTTTAGGTCTAGAACAGACATATAGGCAAGCACAGGGTGTAGCCATGGGCACACCCTGTGCGAATACCTATGCTAACCTGGTACTAGCATATTGGGAGAATTTGTACATTTTTAATAATAGAGAATGGAAGCCCTACATCGGATTTTATAAACGCTTTGTGGATGATGTTTTTATTTTATGGAAGGGTGATACCATCTCCCTTAAATTATTCATTGATTTTCTACACTCCACCACAGATTTCTTTAAGTTTACGGAAGTAACATCCTACACTGAGATAGACTTTTTAGATGTTACAATAGCACAGACTCTACAAGGTTTTTCTACTAGTCTATATAGGAAGGGGTGCAAGAAAAATACATTTTTAACCTTTGATAGTATGCACCCACGATACACTTTTCCCAACATAGTACAAGGACAGCTAGCCAGGTTATCTAGGAACTGCATGGATGATATTTGCTTCAACAATGAATTGGAGAGTCTGAAGGGTCTTTTTGTAGAGAGGGGGGGTATAATGAAACCATGGCCAAAGATGTTATAGAGAAGCATAGAGAAAAAAAAGGGCTCATAAATATAAGCCCTGGCTATCTAGGCCTACTAGTGACTTAGCTATACCTTTAAGAGAAATGAAACAGGATGCTAGATTTAAGGTTATGTTCACTTATAGTAGTGATATAAAAGATATCACTGGTATTATAAGGGACAACTGGAACATCCTTACTAGTGATGATAGAATCAATACCATAGTAGGGCCGACTCCAGTTTTGGATATAGAAAGAACAAAAGTCTAAAAGACATTCTATGTGGGGAACATGTTAGTTTACATTATACTCCTGCCTTATCTGTAGGCAGCAAGCCTTGTGGTAGATGCAAGGCCTGCCCTTTTATTTCTCAAGATGTCTCCTTTACACATCCTGTTACCAATAGGACCTTTATGCTGAAAGCTAAAGCCACTTGCAGGACTAAGGATATAGTGTATCTGGCAAATTGCAAGTCTTGCCCATGTTTTTACGTGGGCAAGACGAATAATATGTTTAAAGTCAGAATACTGCAACACCTCTCTAGTATTAGAAATAAAGACACACATAATGCCTTGTTTAGACATATTAGTGAACATTCTACACATTGTTTCACTTTTAGGGCCATAGCCAATGTAAGGCTTAACAAGAGGGGAGGTGATATAAAACACTATACAGAACAGATAGAGTCAAGGAAGATCTTAGAACTCATGGCACATAGGTATCCAGGGCTCAATGATGTTGTTCCTATTAAACCCACCTTAAAAAATAGGCGGGTTTTTTACTAAATTGTTTTCATTAATTGTTCATTGGTTGTGTTCTTATTTAAATTGTGTTCTGTACCATTTTATCTTTGTTTGAAGAAGGGTTAACATCCGAAAGCGCTTACCTCTCAGAAGTTTGTATGTTTTTTATGGCAGTGTTTTATTAAATTTTTGGATACATAACAGCACCGTTCCAGAGTTCTTTTGTTTTTGTGGCTTCTCAATCGTTGTTCTCTGGTTGGGGTATCAGCACCAAGCATTCGTTTTTTGGAAACCTTGTACTCTGCAAGAAGTTTTGTCAATTTATATGTCTCATTAAAGATCATAGTTCAGCCATGTTATTAAGGCTCTCTGTGGATGAGTATGGTATTGAAACTCAAAAAAAAATAATTGGAAATTTATAACTGGATTTCCTGGTATCAGAGGCAAGGTGAGCAGACCATGTTGATTAAGAAAAGTGGGAATTTGAACAATATTTGTTAGACAAGGCTGAGTGACTTAACGCTAACTGGTATATCTAAAAAGAAAGGTATGTTGAAATGTTTTATTTATTTATTTGCAATTTATTTATCGGGGAAAGTCTGACTGGTCCAAAAAGAGCCCCTTTTCAGCTGAGCCCGGGGAGAAAAGCTCTACATTACAAAATTAAATACAGAATAAAAAAACATAAGGTACAAATGTAATAATTACAGTTATAATAAAACGTGTAAGAGGAAGGCAATGTAATACAGTAAAACAGTTACAGCAAGACATGAGAAGCAGGTAAATACAATACATTCTTTTAAGGTACAAAAGGTATTATAGTACAGTCTTAACAGTGTAATGTAGTCTTTGTGATAGAAAAGGCATTCTAGTTCAGTCTTTTAATGTAGAGATGCAAGAGAGAGAGGGTTAAGGAGAAATAGATTGTTTTGTGCTTTGAAGTTATTAATTGGGTAAGTGTTGAGTACTTTAAAAAGGACAAATGAAAGGGTAAAGTACAGTCAGATAATGTGATAGAGCTGTTAGAGATAGAAAGGGGGAATATAAGAGGTTGGGAGTCAAGAGGATACATAGTTCGAGCAGGGAGGGATGCCATAGTGCTAAAATTGTATAAGTTAAGATGTGCTCATAGGGGAAAGGCTAGATCAGTAAGGCAGAGGAGACAGAAGAGCAGAGAGAGAGAGAGAGAGGGAGAGAGAGAGAGAGAAGTTGTGAATGAAAGAGTAGAAAGCGCTTCCACGGAGGGACAGAGTACAGATGGTACAAACATAGTCAGTTTCATCCTGGGTGGGAACAGGAACATATCCGTGATTTAATTAAGTATTCTTTTAGTAAGGATTTGAAGGAAGAAAGATTACTTACTGTTCTGATGTTAAGAGGTAGGGAGTTCCAAGCTTTAGCAACAGAGTAGGAGTAGAGACTTTGGCTGGAAGAATTGGTTGGTTTGGAGCTAGTGAGGAACTATTTGTCTCTGGACCTGAGATTTCTGCTTGGGATGTGCAGGTCAAGTAGATGACTGATGACTGGACATTATAGAGGCTTGTGAATAATATGTGTTGTTATTAGTTGGATGTAGGAGAGAAGGTTGGGAAGTTCAAGTCAGATGTTAGGACTGTAGAGTATTGCAGTGGTGTGCTGAGTGTTTAGCATTCAATGTGAACTTTGCGATTTTGTTATAGCAGCTATCTAACTTGGTTTTTAGGGAGGTTTATAGGTTGTACAGAGCTGACTTGTATGGAGAGGAGGAGAATTAATTCAGATTTCTAAAACAGGAGTAGGATGTGAATAAATAGTGAATAAAATAATTAGCAGCTGAGAGCTGAGTTTCATCAGGTGAAACGGGCCTGGGCCCCTCCATCACTGTGCTTGTTCCAAACCTAACGTGCTTAATACTTTAAAGTTTGTGCTTATTTAATTGTTTGCTTGTTTATCTATAGCCTAGCCCCTTAGATCGTGCTTGTCTATTTTATTTAAAGCCGAATCCCTACATAGCTTTGGCTCACTCTTGAGATCTGAAGGCTGAAAAAGTTACCAGAGATTTGGAAGGAAATGGCTTATGCTGGTTTGCCAATATAGATGTCAGATTTTCCTTTTTTTTAATTTTCTTTAACTATTCTCTCATAATTTTTTTCATTTTTAAACACCACCTTCTGACTAGTTGAAAAGGAAAATATTGTTTTTAACCTTATGCAAGTTAACAAAGATCTGATGATTATAACACTGATGGAGTGCCTGTAAGCACACACACTTACTATTGCTGGATTTTTATAAATCCATATGAGCATTAGGGGACATTAACTGAACTGCCATTTGTGTGGTTGTTTGTATTCAGTACTGCTGTATTATTTTGGTTGCTGATTTGCCATAGTTTAGTTTTATTTTCTGAAGATAGTGATAACTGAACAATGAATAAAATGTTAAAGCCAAAATTTTGAAATGTATTGACTTCTGGCCTTGTGGGGCAGCATTCCAGACTATCTGAAAAATGACAGCAGTGATCCAGATGTGTGCAGCTTATAACAGCCTGCACATTTAAAGGTGTCATACATTATTTAAATCAATCTCTCTCTCTCTCTCTCTCTCTATATATATATATATATATATAGATCTCTATCAGTTGATTGAGTTTTCAGAAACTCGAAATTCATATGGTCGGGACCATATGACAGAGGGTTTGAAAACTCAGAGCTTTTGAATGGAGAGAGTGGTACAGTGAAGATGGGGAATTTTACCCTTTTCTTTGCTGTAGTGTGATCTCGGAGTTGGTATATATAATTTGCAGGGGGTGTAGGGGGTGAGGTGCAGCAGTGCTTGCTTGCTTCCCTGCATAAACATAAAAAAGTAGATTTTTTTTTTTGTTTTTTGATGTTTGAGTTTTTGGTCCATATGAATTTCAAGTTTCTGAAAACTCGATCATCTGACATATATATATATATATATGTATATATATATATATATATATATATATATATATATATATATATATATATATATGTATATAAGTATTACTTGTATTAATAGCTGTATCTATCTCTATATATTTATATATCTATCTATATGCTTGCTTGTATACCAAAACCTTTAATCTAAAACTCACCCAATAACACAACCCCACAACATCCACCTGTACCTTCACTGGCTGCCATCTAAGAAGGTAGGCCACAGTCACCAGACAATTGGGGAGGAACTGAGTGTTTGGAGAAAATATATGTTTATACCCTCGTGCAGGGGATGTGTGAAGGATGAAGTGCTGTGAATGGACTGCTAGAATAGGATGGTGTTCCTACTGCAACACTTGCATGCAGTGCATGATCACAAGGAAATTGTCTGTGTGTGTGTGTGTGTGTGTGTGTGTGTGTGTGTGTGTGTGTGTGTGTTAGTTTCCATAACAGCAAGGGATGTACTGTATTCCTGGATTTGTTGGGAAATAATCCTGTAGCACTCTGGAGCCCAGTATACGGCATCTTCCAGTTACATGTAATGTCTTATCTCATCCATGGCTGCATGGCCTTCTGGACTTACATTGTTTCACTATGGTGTCCATCCAGTCATGGTACACGCAGGGCCACATATTACAGCATGTGGAGAAAAAAAGAAGTGGTTGGGAGGTGGTGAGGGCTGGTGAAGCTGAGGTTGAAGGCATCATTCCAGCCAACAAGATATTTTGAGGGGCTTTTGTTGAGGTGATAGAAAATGCCTTGTGAAAATGTACAAACTTACATGATTTGGTTCAAGTTACAGTAATGTTATGAGTCAGAAAAGCATATTAATTTCTTTTGCAGTGCTCTGGAGAAGTTGAAGTATGTATTAGCCAAGTCATCTGCCCTGTGTTGTGTTTCCATCCAGCTCCCCATAATAATATACATGTAAAGGGTGCACAGCTTGCTCATTTGGTGTGGCCCTGAGGTATTCTAGCTATTTCCCAACCGCCATAGTTCTGTTCAGTTAATGGGTGCAGATCAGATACAGCATGCACTTTGTGTGCCCCTGAATTCTCCTGTATGTTGGTCATGCATTGACAGCACTGTGGATAATGGGTGTACAGTCTTTTCCTAATGTGCATTACTAAATGTACCTTCTGTCTGCTGCAAGTTGATCAATTCGACAGGGTGAATTTCTCCAAACCTTTCCAGCCATTGTCTCAGAGTCATTCAGCACACCTGGTTCTGTATGTTGATACATTGCAGACAGAACTGAATAGTGCACTATCATCTCTCTGTGTACGCTATCTGTGCATACCTAGTGGAGATTACCAGACTGTGATAAGATTTTACTCTTGTGGCTGACAGCTGAAACGTTCTCTTTGCTGCCTCTACTACACAGTGCAGGTACGTCTATGACTCTGGTACATTTCTTTTTAGTTTTCAGTCTTCTAAACAGGATAATTACCAGCTCTGGTTTAGAGATCCAAGTCTCATGCATTAGGACATAATGCTCAATAATTCTCAAAAACATTTTGTCTTACTGCGCTGGAATTAAGATGCGAGCAGATAGCAAAAAAAATAAAAAATCCTGTTTTCCTTTTTCAAGAAGTAATATCAAAAAAACACTGCATTTTTGCATTAAACATCAGTCTGAAATGAATAGCAGACAATCCGTTCTTGTTTCTGGGAAGCAATATTTGTTAATTATCAGCATATAGCTAGATTTCCTAGGTCAGCAGATTGTGCAAATGTTTTGCCGGTAGATGGCAGTGTGGTGTAATAAATCTTGAGAAGAAACGTTTTGCATTTTGCAGTTATATTTTTTTCATTTATGACATCAGAAGAGGCTATAGCACCCCAACTTGTAGGTGAAAATTGTCATCTTCAGACCCAGAAGAAAATGCATTACTTTGACCTTAAAATTAAAATTGTGAAGTAATTTTGTATGCCAAAAGGAAACATTTTTGTTGGCTGTATTTATGAGTAGCTTTCTAAAAATAGGACAGTGTACATATGGATTGAACATATTAAAAGCAGTCTAAACTAGTGTGTTATATATACTTTGTCAAATACGTATAACTCTGTGATGTTTCAAAAAGTTAAGAAAAAATACAACATTGATATTATCATATATTATATCAATTTATTTTCCCCAATCTTACCTTCTGCCAGCTTCCCCCATCTCGTCATCATTGTCCTAATTATGTGGTCCCCTAATCAACGCATTCATCTTGGGACTGCTCACCCCAATCAGCATATAGCAATGGGACACAGGGCAGCTTACCTGGCCAGTGAAATGGGATGTTGGCTGCTTCTGTCTAAATGTCCCCATTTGCAAAGAACCAGGCAAGCATTATTTTCGCATTTATATCACGTTATCGAAAGCCGAAAACACGGAACACCATTTAACCGAACCTAAATAATCTAAAGCACACAGAACAGCAAATTTTTTCCCCAGAGAAAAAATTTGCTATTCCGAAACACATTCACACAACACAGGCACACCAAAAAAAACAGCAATCCACACACTTACACTTAAAATCATACATCTAACCCTACACTAAACTATACAAACACTACTATCTATCCACTTGCCTTAATTCAACCCTAACCCTAAGGTCCATCACTATCGCACACTCACCTTACCCGCGCCCTAACCCTAACTCACTTAACCCACTCCTAACCCTAAACTCTGTCACTATCGCACACTCACCTCACCAGCGTCCTAACCCTAACTCACTTAACCCACGCCCTAAACCTAACGTCCACACAATCACACACTTACCTGAACCCCCGTAACTTTCCACCACAGTGCTAAAAATAGCAAAGCCACAGAAACGGATAACCGAATTATTTCCCTAGGAAAGAATTTGATGTTCTGCAGCTTCGCTATTTTTAGCATTCGCGCAATAGGGTTCGACATTGTGGCATTTGACGTTATCGGCTTTCGATAACTTGATATAAATCCTTATTTTCATACTGGCATCCACATGTAGACTTTCACGTGTACAGATAACATTCTGCCAGGGTTGGCTCAAACGTCAAGTAAGATGAGGTCTGTGGCTATGAAAGTACTGTGGATAGTTCCCCCTACCTGACCCCCTCAAGGATGAGGGAGCAGGACAATGACATTTTCATCCTCCCAAGCAAGCTTGCTTGGCACCTGGGCCATAATTTGAACCTGGGTTTTGACTAGCCCTGTCAGAGCATAAGCCCATGTAGCAGTGGATCCAGTTTCTAGCCATTTGTTGTATCACCTCATGATATTGCTGTTTTTTTTTTTGAAAAAAAAAACCTTTATTGAACCAAAACAAATCTTGAAAAATTACACATCATGATACCTATCTTGATCCAGCAACACTTATTTTAAAAGAGACACTAATCTTTATCAACATGGCTATTATATAGTAATAAAAATATATTATTAACCGATCATGTTTTGTGGCATACATTCGTATTCAGAGCAGTGGTGATAAGCTATTATACTCAATGAGGGATACAAAACTTTCTGAGAATTCCTATTACCATTCATATACATTTTCAAAATCATTTTCTTTAGCACTGTGTGTTAAAACTACTCACTTGTCAATAAACTTTCCACTCTTACTACATTTCACATTTCCTCTCAAATTAAATACCATACTTACTGACAAATATCATCCTTTCAGCAACCTTTTATAATCACTTAAAATATTTGTACCACTGAGATTATATAAGGTTAAGCATCCCAACAACATAAATCAACCATCACCTTAAACTGTACCCCATCGCCAGACCATCTACAACTAAATAATGATATCCTCATCTTATTTGGTGCTTCCAACCAACACTTTCCAGCCCCTCATCACTACTTGGATAATACATGCCTGCAATGTCATAGTATGATAACTTAGTCTGGAAAAATACACACCGTGTAACCCCCTGTACTCCAACCCTATTAGTTTTTTATACATAAAATCAGATTTCAGGATAATTTCTTCCATATTTGCAGTCCACTGACCATTCAGTCATAACAAGCATTATATTTATTCATGGGAGCTGTACAGCTACCCTGCTTTGTGTTCTTCAGTTCTCCTAGTGGTTCAAGCAAGCCCCATTGGCACATCAAATATCTAAAACCATGAATGATTGCAGACAGGAAATCAACATACTCACTGCCATTCAGGATCAGCACAAAACAAATCAAGTCCACCTGTGGTCATAACCACAGTCATAGTTCAACAAATAGCTTAGCAAAGTTTTCAGGATAACTGGTAGCTACGATACCAGCTCTTTATGGCCCTGTATTGTTTGTTTCTTTCTATGAAAAACAAAGCAACCACTCTTCTCATATTTATAAATGTACAAGTTTATAGTTGTTGTGTCTTTCGGCTTTTCCTGGTTAGCGGTTACCACAGTGGAACTCCGGTCCGCTAATGATTGACAGTAGATTTTTACGTGCTGAGTTGCCAGCCCTGATGCACAACCTTCAATGAAGGTATGCCCATTCACGCATGTCTCCACACAGAAGACGCTCTAGCTGAGAATCGAACAGGACAACGTCTTACTGTGAGGTGACAACGCTACTGCAGCACCACCACCGCAGAAATGTACAAGTTTATAGTGCTGAAAAAAAGTATTAAACTTGCATTGTACAGGACACATCTTCTCATTCAAACTAGAGTCATCTCATATGTTCCATCTCTCTCATTCTCTAATGTTCATGACAGTTAGTATACAGATATGTTCAGAGGGACCCCCCCCCAAAAAAAAGAACTCCAACATACTGCTTTAAATTAGTTTTAAACAAACCTAAACTCTAGCAGCTTTCACTAAAAAGCATTCTTGTAATTCCCTTCTCATATATTCAGCCATTAATAATACTTGTTGATTTTAATACTGAGCCTTACATAAAACTGTTGCAAGGTTGTCTGACTTCCTGGGCAATGCCTCCATTTGCCCCAGTGTAGATCAGAAATGCAAGGAGGAGGAATTTGTCACAGCTGCCAAATAACCTGTTTTATCTCACACCATGAAGCTAACTGAATCGATATAATCTGTGGTTGTCAAATTTCTTCTCTGCCAGAGACAACCCCAGCCTATATAAATGTCCAGCATTTATTTTGAATTTGATAAAATCCAAAGATTCCAAGCCTTCTCCCCCTTTCAACATACCCCTCACTTGCAAAGTCCAACCTCTTGCTTTATCCTCCAGAATCACAAGATGGTAAGCCACATATCTAAACATTTTGAGGGTTTTACATTAAATTTCCCCTGGTAAAGTGTTTGAAATTGAACAGTACTAAAGCATCATACTGTTTCTTCATCTTATCACCTTCACTCATATCACATGAGTCCAACTGACCAAACAGGAGACTGAACATCCTTTGGTGGATATACTTTTTATCACCATAATTTACTCTGCACCATTAACCAGGCCATGGATCCAATATATTAATCTTCTTGCTATAGACCCCCCCCAAAAGAAATACCTCATATTCAGTCTTTTCCTCTTCCATCACCATCATCTTAAAGATGCAATGTCCTTTATTTCACTTCAAACAAATAGCTTTAGCCAATGCTTTTTATTGAAAATGTAACTGATCTTACAACATGGAGTGAAAGAAGGAACTGACGACTGAGTGCTACACAGGCACAGTGCAATACTGCGGCTTTTCAGATATAGTTTTAACAACAGATTTAAGGTTTTCACTCCAGATTCACTTGACGAAATTACGTTTATTGACAGAAACTACTGTGATTTCTGATGTTGCAACATGAACTCCTATACTGAATTTATATGAGCAAAAACATTGCCAAGTTGGGCATAAACCAGCATGTGCTCTTAGAAGGTTACCATTTAAGCACAGAAAGTTTTAACACTGGGCCAAAGATGAAAATATATCAGATATTCACAGCATAGCAACATTAGCAAGTCAGAAGTGCATATAGTCCCCCTTCACGGTAGATGACCAAAGGTTGCCCAATCAGTTCCTGTACTAGGCATTCAGTTACGTAGTGCATGTCTGACTTTACAAGGGAATGACTTAATATATTGTTGCTGGCGCAGTATACACCATGGACAAAGAAGCACAATAGATGTTAGGGCTCTTTCAGTCACATTTGTAGTATATTTCCTTGCCTGGATCAGAAACTAATAAAAATGTTATTTTTCTATATATAGACAATCATTAGCTTCCATTAATAACTGTTTGGCTTTACCACGGTAGTGGTGCTGAGGTAGCGTTGTCGCCTCACAGCAAGATGTTGTTGCGTTCGATTCTCAGCTAGAGCGTCTTCTGTGTGGAGGCATGCGTGAATGGGTGTGCCTTCATTGAAGGTTGTGCGTCAGGGCTGGTAACTCGTCATGTAAAAATCCACTACCAAACATTAGCGGACCGGAGTTCCGCTGCGGCGACCCCTAACCGGGATAAGCTGAAAGACACAACAATAACTGTTTGGCTTCACTTATATCTTTTTCTTTTGGACAAGCAAAATAAATTCAGGCCTACCCAATAGTGGAAATCTTGAAAAACCTTAAAAATTAATAAATGTTTCAAAAGTGATAGAGCTGTAAACTTACTTGCAGATATGAATGATTTTGTAAACTATTTATACAGCCTCCACTTATCCAGACTAAAGCTATATTTTAAAGGCAAACCAAAACCAGTATATTCATTCAAATCCTTAATTTCACAAAAAATGGGGGGGGGGGGGGGGGTTAAATCATCTAGCAGTATGTCTGCTAATTTTACTGCAGACCAAAATGAGAGCTCCAGTACCTAGGGTGTTGGTTGTAGGAACTTTCTAAAGGACTTCTTATTCATGCATTCATTTAACATTACATTATTCTGTTTAGGGTCACTGGGAAGCCAGACCTTATTTGGGCAAGCAACATGCATAGGGTATGGACAAGTACTGGTGCATAGCAATCTGTCATGTGATACCCACATACTTAAATACGGTCCCTGTAAAAGCACCTTCTAGGCAATGAAGAGTATTACCAAGTCCCCATCTGACTTGTCTGTGAGATATGGGGAAAAATCAGAGACCCAGCAAAATCCAATGCAGACATAAAGAATGCATGCTCACTTTGTACAGAAGGCATTCTAGTCAGGAACCAAACAGGACGATGAATACTGATAGGCTAATTAGTTATGTAAAAAGGCCAGTCGGTAGTTCTGCTTCTACCTTAGAAAAATAGATATACTAAGTTAAACACACAAAACAGATGAAAAATTACATAAGGAAAAATATTTTGACTGCTGTTTCAGACATACTGTATGACAATCTTATTTCCTGACTGAATTATTAAACAAATGCATCTGTGGTGTGGATACCATTTTTTTCTTTAAGTGCAGTTTGATATTTTTTAGCCTGTTCAACAAACAACTGTTCATAGGCAGGTACTAGGCTATCTGCCCAAAGGCATTTATAAGCCTAGCCAGAATGTGTTGGCTTTCGCCGCCCCTTTAGATTAGTTCCCTGTGCCTCTGTCCAGCAGAGCCAATGAAGTGATCTCCGGGGTAAACTTTCTGTTTCCCATCCACTTGTCAAGGTTTCTTTTGAAGAGTGTTAGCAAGGAGCTCTGCCTAATGTAGACTGGAATCTTGTTCCAAAGCATGGGAAGTATCTGGGACAGGAATCTATCCCTCCAGCACATCCTATTCATTGTTGTGGTGAGGTTTAGATCCCTAGAGTGTGTGGCTCGAGGGGATAAGGTTTTCTTTAGGTGGAGCATGTCCATCAATTCTGGGCTGGACATGGCCTTGTATGTCAGGCAGAGATCACCTCTGAGTAGGCGGTATGCAACTGAGTACAGCTGGAGTTTCTTCAGTCGAGCTGCATAGGGCATCTGTTTGAGGCCAGTGATTCTCTTGGTGAGGAACTTCTGTGGTCTTTCCAGCTGTTGTAGGTGTCTTATAAGGTACATCCAAAATGGGGCGTTATACTCTATGATGAGTCTGATGAGTGCTGAGTACAGAGGCACAATGACCTCTTTTGATCTGGATGCAAACCCTTTTGTGATTAGGTGGGCTGCGTAGAAAGATTTTCTAACCACTTTGGCAATGTGATTATCAAAGGTGAGATTACTATCTACTTGGGTCCCCAGATGCCTTATTATGTCTTCCATATTTAGGGAACTACCACCTATGTGGTAGTTTGTGGGTACTTTATTTTTTCCAAAGGGGATGACTATGCACTTTTTGGCATTTAGCTTGAAGCCATGATTTTGACACCAGGTATCTGTCTGAGTGAGACCCTTTTGGAGGATGTCTGTGTCAGCTGGAGAGTCAGTTATAGCCCCTAGTTTGCAGTTGTCTGCGAACCTGGTCAGCCATAGTCCTCCTGTGTTTGCCTGTACCTCAGAGAAGTATATAGGTTCATAGGTTTATACTAGGCTATCTGCCCTAGGGCATTTATAAGCCTAGCCCAGAGTTTTTGTGGCTTACGCCACCCCTTTCTATTGAAGGATATTATGCCCATTATTTTGCTGTGCCTCTGTCAAGCAGTGACACTGATGTAATCCCTGGGATATACCTGCAATCTCCCATCCATTGGTCAAGATTTCTCTTGAACAAGGCCAGCGAGGTGCTCTGCCTCACATGTACCGGGATTTTATTCCACAGCATTGGGAGTCTCTGGGTGATGAATCTGTCCCTCCAGCACGTCCTATTTATGACCGTGTCAAGGTTTAAGTCTCATGCTCTTGTGGATCTGATGGATTTAGATTTTTTGAGGTGAAGCATGTTCATTAATTCCAGGTTGGACATGCCCTTGTATGTCAGGCACAGGTCACCTCTGAGCAGTATGTGCGACTGAGTAGAGCTGGAGCTCCTTCAGTCGGGCAGCATAGGACATATTTTTGAGACCCTTTATCCTTTTGGTGAGGAACTTTTTGGGCCTTTCCAATTGCTGTAGGTGTCGGGTCAGATACATTCCAAATGGGGCGTTGTACTCAATCATCGGTCTGATGAGTGATGAGTACAGGGGAATGATGACCTCTCTTGACCTAGACGTGAAACCCTTCATGATCAGGTCGGCAATGTAGAAGGTCTTCCTAACAACTTTGGCAACGTGGGTGTCAAATGAGAGGTTGCTATCAACCTGGGTTCCCAGATCCCTGATAACCTCTTCTGTGCTTAGTGGATTGCCACCTATATGGTAGCTAGGGGTAACCTTGTTTTTCCCAAAGGGTATGACTATGCATTTTTTAGCGTTTAACTTTAGGCCATGGCTTTGGCACCAGTTATCTGTTTCTATGAGACCCTTCTGAAGGATATCTGTGTCTGATGTGTTTTCAACTATGGCACCCAGTTTGCAGTTATCTGCAAACTTTGTCAGCCATAATCCTCCTGTGCTTGCCTGTACTTCCGAAAAGTAGATGCCGAACAAGAGTGGACCCAGGACCGAGCCCTGTGGGACACCGCTTGTGACAGGCTTGGAATCTGCAGGAGGGGTTCTAGGACTGAGCCCTGGGGAATGCCACTTGTAACCAGTTTAGAGTTGGACCTAGCTCCCACAACTCTCACCATGTGGGTTCTGTCCTTGAGCCAGTAGGCAACCCATCTTGTAACATAGGGGTTTATGTTCAGGCTGGTGAGCTTGTCTATAATACCAGAATGGGGAATGTTGAAACTACATGTACTCCAAGTCTTGCATCACAAAGATTTCTCACTTCTTTTAAGGTACTGGATTTCTATATCTTTATTGATTGACCAGTAGGTAACCATAATTGGATATACTGGGCTGAACTGTAAGATTATCTGGCAGTTTTATACATTAATCACTTTTTGTATGTCTGCATCCATTTCCCTATATTGCTACATCTCCGACAATAATGTTTTAGTTGTCCCCCTCACTGAAATTTAATTTCTAAAGTCCTGCATTCATGCTTCTGAAACTTGGAAATTATCTTTCTTAATGAAGCTGACAAAAGTTCAGTAATTAGACAATAAATGACACCTGGAAAGTGGTTATTTGTCAATGTAGAAAAGGGTTACTGGAAAAAGTATGATACAACTGATGCATGTTTTCACACTCCATACAGATCCAAAACTCATCCTGTAGAATGTTATACAGATTGGATGGCACAGGTGGTCTTTGTGTCAAAGTCTACATTTGCATGGTGTTCAACATACACAAACATGTATCCGTGGGCCTGCACTCAGACACATACAGTTGTTCCACTACTGCTAGTCTCAACCGTCAAGAATTTGTCCACTGCTGACCTAAGCTGCTTTGCTCCATCTAAGTGTGAAGGCAGGACAGCAGAACCTCAAGGCTATAATACTGAAGGAGTGGTGTTTTTGTATCATATTATACTCACCTCTTGTCTCAATGATAGCCTGGCTTACAACTTGGTAGTAATGTCAATTTGTGAAGCATACAAGTTAGTAATGTGGTCCATTGCAGATGTTTGTCTTTTTATTTTGCTAAGTGTTTTCCTACCAGAGCCATACTACCCTTATGTTAGCCAGTGTAAAAACCCATGCCCACCTCTCAAGGGAGGAGAGTTACCCGTCAGTGACTCAGCTCTATTACTGAACCGTCTGTCACCTGGCTCAGGAATCAAACCTGGGTCACTGACATCACAGAAGCAGCTATCATCCTACACCATTTTCAAGCCTTTTTTCACAATGTCTGATAGCCTTAACAAGCTTGCTCTGGGCCTAATCTCCAGGTTCTTTCTATTCCTTAGTCTGGCTTCCTTCTTGTGCTGCTCCTGGCAACTTGCCCCAACTAGAAGGAACATCCTACCCCAAAGAGCTTCAATCTGTGCAGCATAGAGGATGGAAGTGAAGATCTGGTGGCATTTCTGTGAATCTCCAACACACACTGTATCCCGTTCCAACTTCATACAGATGTAAGTCCTTCCTGAAATTATTTTTCTTAACCTGTTGTTGTCTGCTGACAAAATAACCACCACAAAAGTAGAAAGGACTTGCACTTACTTTGTGGGTTATGAAGGCTAATCTTATCCATCTTAAAATACATACTAGAGGCCAAAGAAGCTAAGTGGACAGAAATGACAAATTACTTACATGAACATTACATACTAAATTGCTACTGACGCAAAAATGAAAATAAGTAATTTTAAAATGAACTAGACCATAATAAAATACGACTTTTGAAGAAGCACTATGTGGAGTATGACGCACGCCAAGTGTAAAATGGAACATAACGCAAACAGCATAACATGGAGTTTATTATAACAGTATGCACACACCCAAGGGATGGGCTACTTCAAAGACTTCAAGAAAGAAGTGAACTTCAGTTTTGCATACAGCATTCACTACACTTCATTTTGTACAATTGCTGGTCAGACTTTTTTTCAGCTCAGGAACTGTGTGAAGTAAAGTAAAAGGATGGAGAGTTTGGGCAGTGTTACTGCTGAAGAACAGTTTTGGTGGGTGTCTGATATGAGAAAACTGTGACATTTAAAGATTTAAGGTAATCCAGCATATTAGGCTCAGTATAGCCAGCCATTAGAGCTATATGATAACCAGGCTGCCCTACAAGGAGTAACAGCGATCAGCGATTATAGACACAGAATAAAATCAGTCTGATGTGCTTCATGGCAAATCTCTACTTTATATGATACAGTTGGTTGTACTATATAAAAAGCAATCAAATTAGGGCCCATTATACTTAGTGTATGTATGTATGTGTATATATATATATATATATATATATATAAATTCAGATATAAAATTAGGGCCCATTATACTAATCAGGACTATAATTAGGGCCCATTGTACATGGGTATAGGTATAATCAGGCATAAAATAAGGGCCCGTTATACTCTGGTATAAGTATAATCAGGTATAAAATTAAGGCCCATTAACGTAGCTCTCAACTTGTTAGAGCAAGAAATCTGGACAAAACCAGTGGGACAAAGGAACAAAAATAGGGACAATTTTTTAAATTTTGCAAAAGCCGAAAAGACACAAGCTCTTACAGACTTAGACAGTTGATATAATAACAGATTTTTTATTAGCATGGATTTTCTGAGGGGTCTGAAGTCTGAAATTCAAATGTCTGTCATTATTTTCTAACTTCAGTCCTTAATGATTTGCAACTAATTTGACATACAACCACAATTTTATGAAAAATGGACCAAAATATGAGGCAAAAATCTGGACATTCTGCAAAAATCTGTACAGTTGAGAGGTATGGCCCATTATACTAATTGGGTATAAAATAAGAGTCCATTGTACTCGGGTACAAATATAATCAGGTATAAGATTAGGCCCATTGTCCTCGAGTATAAGTATAATCAGTTATAAAATACGAGCACTAGAGGTACAGAGAAAACATTTTGCAGGGCTGGTCTGCATAAAACATTATACCATACGTTGTTACAGATAAAAACGTTTGGACAAAATGGTCAAAACATGATGAAATTAACTAAATTATATCAGAGTCCTGTTTTCAGCAATGTATTCAGAAATTGTAAGTCTGTACTCCTGAGAACAGACTAAATTACTAAGGCTATAGCATTAATGATTTTTTGCATTAGTGAGTTGTCACAACATTGTTTTTTTGTGATTTTTTTAAAAGTTGTTTACATAAATGTTACTCAAAATGCATGTTCATTTAGAGGGGTAGAGAAAGCATTGGTATGAATGACTCCAAACTCACTTATTTAATAGTGACACTATGGTCTCATCATAAATTTTATTTTATTGTTTATGTTCTGTTGACTGGGTTAATCTTGCTAGGTATAAAGTATTTTCAAAACCTATTTGTGAACAGTTACATATAAAGCTTTCAAAACCATTTTTAATAACCAGAATTTGTCCACTGTACTCCAATTCTCCCAACGTTAAATTTCTGAACTCATATAAACTAATAGTTGTAAATGTTGTAAAATTTGCTATTGTGTAATGTTATGTGTCTGCAGCCTGGGCAGTGAAAGGAAAAGTTCCTACCTGTAGTTCTACGAGTGTACTAATTTATTTTATATTTTCAACCCAACTTCTAATGTTTTTTCCTTTTCAATAAATGAAGGATGATTGTGGGTCCAGAATCTGACTGACAGAATAGTTTCCCCATATGATGATCCAGTTTTTGACCAAATTTCTTCTTACATGTGAATCCTGGGAATAAGTTAGGGTCATACTTCTTTTATATTTATCACTTCCATCACTGATGCTTAGTTGTGTGGCTTGTGACTGTCTCCTCGAAGGGTGTGGGGGTGTCACCAGAGCTGGATCATTATTTTGTTTGAGGAGTTTGAGTCCCAGTATGCTAGCCACCAAATTTTCATTGTATGAGTATTAGAAAGTAAAATTTGAGATCAGTTTGGATTTAGATCAAGATGCAGCACAACCAATCAATGTTTGCAGTGAGGCGGATAGTTGAAAAGAAGATAGATATGAGGAAAGAGTCCAAGTGGGCATTCCTAGACTTAGAGAAAGCACATGACAAGCTCCCAACAAAGATAATTTGGGCAGATCTGCTATGGTCCAAAGTCCGAGAAACATTGGTAGAATTAATGCAGGTTATGTAACATAAATTGGCATCCCTTTAAAACAGACTCCCCTTGTCAAAGTATAAACCATTATCCCTTCACACAGGTCATCTCAACTCCAACCCACCTGAATAAACTCACAAACTTGCACTCAATTATTGACTGGATACTAATATTTCATCCCAATAAATACCATAAACCTGAATCACTATCTGACTCTTAGCAATCATGTTCCTATCTGAGTACTTAGATACACCTCCCAGACTACTAGTACTCACAAATATAAAACTTTCCATAAACTGACAAACTTCACCTCAGAATACTTAAACAGCCTCCTATCCACCATTAACTGGTCTTCACACTTTTCACTGCCTCTTAATGATGCTGTCCTACATTTCAATTTGACTTTCTTAAGTATTCTCAACACTCTTGCCCCTCTTCAAACAACAAGAGTTAAATCTCAAATCTCCCCTTGGCTTGCCAAAACCATTCTATCCACTTCAGAGATCTAGTGTGGAAAAAATTGACTAAATCAAAATCTACTTCAGACTTACAAAAATAGAAAGAACTTGGAAACAAAACTAAAAAAAAAAGATAGAATCTGATTAAAGAAACTTCGACTCACAATCCACCTCTAATCATAATAATAACCCCAGGGACTTCTGGAAGTCAATTAACCACATCTTACATCTTGGTTAACCTACCATCTCCCAACCCTGGTTCTAACCCATCTCCCACAGAAATTGCCACCCAGTTCAATACCATTTTCATCAACACCATCAACAAATTACTGCCTTCTAGCTCCAGATCTCTTCCTAACTCCACCCTTGCCTCTGATTCATCTAGCCCTCACTCTGAAAAACACCCCAATCCCCCCAAAAAAGACTTTTTCTCTTCAACTTGTATCAACTGCCTATCAAAAAGCTTCTTCAGAATCTAAAACCTTGCTCTCTGTCTGCTGACAACTTGCCACCATACTTCCTAAAAATAACCACCTGTTCCATTGCATACCCCATATCTATTCTGATAAATCATTCACTGTCTGCCTCTACTGTTCCATCTATCTGGAAAAAAACGTTATACTATCCCCATCCATAAAGGAGGAATAGCTACAGAAATTTCCAGTGTTAGGCCTATAGCTGTTCTCGCTCCACTCTCAAAAATCATGGAAAAATGCATCCATGCACAATTACTATGCCACCTATTACTAGAAAACTTTTTAACACCCACTCAGCATGGTTTTCGACCGAACCATAGTACTTCCACCACTCTCATCACTTTTACTAATTCATTTGTACAATCCAGAGACAATAACAAACTAATTTCTTGCCTATTCATGGACTTATCCAAGGCATTCAATACTGTTTCATCCTTTGCTTATTTCTAAACTAATAGAACTTAATCTGTCCCCATCCACTATCTCTTGGCTCAGCAGCTACCTGTCCAATAGGCAACAATCTGTTAGATGCTTTCTACACTGTCCCCTCCTCTGCCAATCACCACAGGTGTGCTGTAAGGCTCTATCTTTGGACATCTTCAATTCAACATTTTTTGCTAACAATCTTTATAAATCCTGTCCCAATGCAACTCTCATCCAATATGTGGATGATTCTATAGTCATCATCTCCTCTGATTGTTTCTCAGACCTGCTTTCTAAAACCCAGCAAACTTTCACAAATATTGATACCTGGCTAACCAGTAATCAGCTAATACTCAATGCTAAGAAAACGAAACTACTTATATTTCTGCCTAAATCACTCTCTCATAACACCTCAACCTTCGGTATCAACTTGTTAAACAACACCATCAATGATGAATCCCATACCAAACTATTAGGGGTCATAACTGATGATATACTAAAGTTCAGCCTTCATATAAATTACTGTATCAAAAAATACTAACTTTAAGCTTGGCTTATTGTACTGTAATAAAAGATATCTCACATCAGAGGCAAGATGGTTACTCACTCTTGCTTATTTCCTACCTTGTCTCTTCTATGGCTCCCAAATCCTCACTAACCTACAGGCAATACTACTGAATAATATGGAAAATACATATTACAAAATAGCTAGATTTGCCACCAGCACTCAACCTAAACACAATCAATGCCTGGCCTTGAAAACATTGAACTGGCTTGAGTTCCCCAATCAACTTTTTTCTCTCAACTTAATATTATCCACTCCATCCTCTACAAACCTTCCTCCTGCCCTAACATTTCCAACATCTTAAACTGCGACCTCCCAACCAGAAAAAATAGAAGCACCAGCCAAAACCTCCTTGACATTTACAAACCTACCAAATCAATTGGTGAAACCCTCTACAACTATCTTTCCTCTTTCCACTGGAATAAGCTACCTTTAGAATTCAGCTCTATCACACAGCCCCACCCATTTAAAATTGCCCTAAATGTCCAATTTACTAATACTCCTCTACACAACCATCATGAACTTAATCACCTGACCCAACTGCATACAGCCCCTTCTCTATCCATACTTAATTCTAGCCACAGAACTCTAACTCCTAATACCTTTTTTCAGTAAATTGCTCCACTACTCTTATTTACCTCCCTTTCTTCTTTTCCCACTTAGCTTACTCTCCTTTCTCTCATTTCACTTGATTCCAAATACTACTCTCCTCTCTTATTTATAAATTTAAAAAATCTCTAATTTTCCCTCTCTTACCCATAGCCACCCCTTTTTTCTTCCTTGACACTTTACCTTTTTCTATCACCTGCTCTCTCTCTATCACCTACCCCTCTTCTTCTGATTACTAATGTACATGCTATTGCCTGTAAGAACTAAGATTTGATCTACAGTACTTTCTGTACTCTTATCTTAAACTCTGAGTTAATTGTCATTACGTCCCCTCTAAATGGGGAACTCCTTATTTATTGGAGATGTACGAATGACTTTAACATATTGTTTTATTGTCTTCTTTTGTAAATAAGACCTTTTAAACTCTCATGCTACAAGTGGGAACCCAAGCATTATAATGCGTGTTTATATTACCTCATGTATACTGTACTGTTTGTAAACATTTTTATGGTATATGTAATACTTTGTGGAGCTTTTCTCTCTGGGCATCTGCTGAAAAGGGGCGCAAGCTCAGTCAGACATTCCTGGTCAATAAATATCAAATAAATAAATAATAAATAAATGTACACGGACCCAATGATACAAGTATAAACAGTATTCATTCCCAGAGAAGGGTCCCCAGTGGGATTGGATGTGCATCAGAGTTCAACTATGAGCCCTCTTCTTTCATACTGGTAATGGACCACATTAGCAAACAGGTCTGAGTGGGGTAGAGCAACAAGGTTGCGCTATGCAGATGATGTGGCATTATAGGCAGACTTTGAACAAGAACTTCAGCAAACGATAGTGAGATAGAAGGGAAAATACAAAAGGAAATGCTGTCAAGCCACCATGGGGTGAACAGAATTTATTAAACCTTCTATCGATTACATGGTGGCTTCACAGCATTTCCTTCAGTACTATTGTTTTTGACACTCTGGAAAATTCTTTGGTTAATAGAGGGGAAAACAGTGGAACAGGTTAACAGATTCATATGTCTCAGAGGGGTGGATGAGGAGAAGAAGCCTGAATGAGGAGGCCAAAGCTATAATCAGAGGGGCTGCAGCCAACTAGCACATAGTATTGGGGTAGCGTGTGGCAGACAAATGCCTAAGAAGCTGAAAAATAAGATGCCCAAAGCCAGTGCTGTGGTACAGAAACGTGTCCAGTGATGAAGCTACTGGTGATGATATAGTCCCTGAGATGTGTGGTAGGATGCACACTGTGGCACAGACATAGGAATAAGGTCATAATAGCAGAAGCCCAAGTAGCTCCAATTACAGAGATGGTCAAAGAGAACAGATTACAGTGGTTTTGGGCACATGTGCAGGAAACTAGAAGACAATCTGGTGAACATGATTTGGGACAGACAGACAGAAGGCAAGAGCAAATGAGGCTATCCAGCAAAGAGGTGAGTGGATTGTGTTAGAGAAGATCTGTGACAGGCATTACTGTCAAAGAAGATAGATGAATGGTATTGAATAGAGAGGGATGGAGACAGTTGACATGACACTCCAAGCCCATATAGAAAATGGGAAAAAGGGGACATGATGATGATGATGATGAGTATGTTTATGCATTACATTTGTGAAAATGTCGAATAGCACTGTCCCCAAAACTGAGCCTTGGAGTACTCCTGTGCTAGGTTTGTATCAATAGGATTCTGCATTGTGAAAGATGATTGTGTCTGTACCTCTCAAGTGTACCTCATTATGAAGAACATTTCTCATTCTGAGTTTTAAAAAGTCCATGTTCCATGCAGTTCCACATTGAAAGGGTCTGTCATACAATCAGTGTGTAGAATTGTTTTAACTGATATACATGGTAAATAAAACTGAAATATTATCAATTCATCAAAATAATATTTTTAAATGTAAACTAACACATTTTAACCATCTTTTAAGCTTCATACCTGAAGTTGTTGGTAAGCTGCTAGTAAGAGTTCAACATTTACCCCGTAGTTCGACTATGGGAGGTAATGTTCCACATTATGGAACTGGAGGGTTGAGAATTATATATTTGTACTCTATTTTCTAAGTAACTTTTGAACCATAAGTACAGAGCTTACTGTAGTCTAATAACTTTAGTGTTTGAGTAAATTGTGATTTATAATGTCATGCTATAGAAAAGTCTAAAAATAACGCTGTAGTATTGTGGCCTGTGTCATCAGACTTCCCTGTGCTTATTACTCATTGAACTAGAGCTATTTGAGTATTATGCCCAGGATGGAATCAGCTTGATAAGCATTTAGGCATTCATGTTGTAAAGTTAAATAAAAAATGCCAGTATAGTAAAGAAGTGCATTGTAGCTCAAAAGTAGTGATCTCAGGGACAGTTTTGCCCACTATTATATTAGCGAATGGCGTTATGAAAGTTTTATGGTTTACTTGTACCTTCTTTGGGCTCTTTAAGTGCATCAGCTTAATCAAATGGTTTCTTAGTTTGGACTCAGTTTCAGGAAATGTTCTATGGATGAAACACAATCGACACTGAAGCCTTTTGTGCAGCCTCTGATCTGAGTACTTTTATGTAGTTTGGAGAATATGAAAGCAGTGGGTGCCAGGGACCGCAGGGCTGCCCTTGTTGCAGTGTACTGGTTTTACAGAATTGTGACTTTTTAAGCTTTTTTTGCAAGAGGGCTTTCTCTTATTCACCCCATATGGGGGCTTCGCCCCCCACAACATTACTTCTAAATATATTACTTTGAAGTTGTTCCTCCTTAGGGAAGAAACAATTCAGAAACCTCTTCTCTGCAATTTTGGTGTTTACAATGTCAGGCAGTAGGATTCTGACAGGTATTCATTTTGTTTCCACATGAAAGATATATGCAAACACTTGTTCCATGTTTTTTGGCATTATGTGAAAGGGCTACCTTCTTAAACAGCCATGACATATTTCTCAGCAGCAGATACAGCTGAAGATAAATGCAGTTGTTTTGCAGACCCATTTATAAAATCAGGCATGATTTTAAGCTGGTCCCTTGTCACATTGGTATGGCATTCACCTGATTTGCTGATGCTTGGGCCTAAGAAACCAGGGCTGGCCAGGCAGAGGGAGGAACTTATAACGTGTGTAGCATATACATTCTGTAGCTGGCTGTGTTCATATTGGAAAACTATATATAGACTTCGTTTTATGCATGTGAAATAATTCAATATTATAGAAAAGGCATCATGTAAAACATTATGTTCTAATGTTTTAATGCTGGTTTATACTGCTTTACCGTACTTGCAGCTGGTTACATGAATATTAATGAAAATATACTTGTTATATTTCTCTTCATAGCATAAAAACAACGTAGTTACTGTAGCAATAACTGGCAAGTGAGTGTGGTATATTGAAGATTTACCCACAGATGGTGTGGTTTGATCACAAGGGTGAAGCCCAAGTGATTAAACAAAGGGAACCATGGGTAAATCTTCGATATAACACACCCACTCATCAGTTATTGCTATTATACAATGGCATACTTACTTTCTTAAATAATGTCTTCATATAACAGGTCCATGGTGTTCTTCCACATTGTTTCCGCATTCTTCCACTGCGTTGACTTTCATTCCATTGCGTAAGCAGTACATCAGTGCTTCGGAAAGCAAACAATGGAGAAAGGAAGATCACCATCGCTTTTTTTTTTTTAAATAAATAAATTGTGAATGTGGGAACAACAAGCAAGGACAGTTTAGAGGTGTGAGAGACAGGGTAACAATACAAGAAAAATCAGGTTTCTTTCTTTATTTTTGCATAATGTACCTGACTTTCCTTGTATTTTCTATGCCCTCTGTATGTACCTTTTGACCTCTTAGCTCAAGAAAACTGCAAAGCCTTAACATGTATTAACAGAAGAAAGTCCAATCAGACTTCGGTGACCAGACTTTTTTTCTATTGGTATATGCTCAATTTACAATGACAACGATGGTTGGATGCTGATTGGACTGACCAATCAGCGTGTACCTTTTTGAATATTAATGCCATACCATTGTATAATTTGAATTAATACAAGGCATCACATAAAAAGTCTCATAAAAATGCAACTTTGTATAGCATGTTTTTGATCTCATAAAAATGCAACTTTGTTTGTATAGTATGTTTTTGATGTATCTGTCTATGTTTTAATGATTGTAGATTTTCCATATTTTATTGATTATAGATTTTCTATAATAAAGCTGCCTTTCAGTTATTGTATGTCCATATTGTAATTTTAAGCTTTATCTTTTTCTGTATTGTATAAAATTGCTTGTTTTGTAATTGGTGCTTTTCTCCCTGGACCTCTGTTGAAAAAGGGCTACCACAGCCCATTTATAATGGATGTAAGCATCAGCATCATATTTCATACCTTGTAAAATGTGAATATTTTATAATGAATTCCATTACGTTACACTAAGTATCATGCCATGCTGAACAGGACTGATAATGGGAACTTGTATAGTTATGTGCTGCTCCTGAAATGTGCTTAGTGGGTTGTTCTCTATTTATTGAGATATACTGAAATATAGTAATATACGTGAAAAAGTAAAATTCATTTTGTGGTATATGAAAAAATTGTCATGCAAGACAGTCACCCTAGGCAGTTTGTGTGCACTGTGTTATGTATATGGTATTTGAGACAATTTTGTCATTACGTCATCATCACATCCTGTATATTTTATGAAAATCTGCATCTTTTCATGATTAATTCTCACTAAAAAGCCATGACAGTGGTATAGGGGATAAAGCTGTGACTGTGGCACATATGACTTGAGTTTGGGCACTGGCAGGAAGGATGAGCATATTTATCCTGCTGATGGGGTGCAAGCTGGCATCTCTCTTGCAGAACTCTGGCAGAGGCTGATGCTGAGAGTGAGAGAAGACTCAAGGCTGGTAATTGGAAGGGCCAGATGCCATAGCACTCTGTTTGCCAGGAGGGTGGGATACAGAGAGAGGTAGCTCCTACCATTTCCCATGGAGCCTTTAACATGATGTTAGCATGCAGGGTAAGGAGTTAGGGATAGAAAAACACCACGGCCCAGGGGTGACAGCACCACTTCCAGATGCTTCACTTTCTTTTCTAGGCCAATTACAGTAAATAATTGATAAATTGAGCCTTGGACCCAGAAAGTCGTATAGGTTTAATAGAGCAACAGGATGGAAGCTTAACAGTCTAAGGGTACTGTGCAAAAAAGTGGATTGTAGGAATTGTATAGCAGCATCTCAAGGGTGTTTTTCAGAACTGCTTGTTTGTGTTGAAATGTGTGTGTGTCTGTATTCTTGAAAGAGTAGCATTTGGTTGTACTTATCATATTCAATATTATGCAATATAGCACATCAAACATAGCTACCCATAAAGAATTAATATGAATTAGAATTTTAGATGTAATTTTATGACGAACTGTTGCATTTCTTATAAATGACTTGATTTTACTAAAAGGAATAGAATGCTTGTAGGCTGGTAGGTAGAAAAAGTGCTTGGCTGATATACAGTGAGGAAAAGAACAGATAGTAGTGATGCTTAGACCTAAAACAAGAAATATTTCACATTTTGGGAGATGTTCTTACCTGCATGTCTGCCATTGTACTATGATGAGTTTTTTCTCAAGGAGGTATTCACAAAATAAACCCATCAAGTAGCTATTATTGTAATGTGATGTAGGAAGAAGTGGACAGGCGGGTTCTACAAACTGAAGGAGCAGAACAGACTTTGTTGGGTCTGAGAGCATGTAAGTGCGTCTAAGGACAAGTATATAGATGAGAAACAATATTACTTGTGTCAGAGAATGTGAATCTTTTTGAACAATAAGCAACTTTGTCTATCATTATCTAAGTCACTCAAATTGCTTCAGTGACTTTTTACAGGAAACACAGCTGAAATCCTGTGAAGATGAGATAATGTTCCATTTTTTTCTACATGCTGCTTTCTGCAAGCTTGTTTAATCTGTTTAAAGGGTAAGTGGATAAAGAGATGCATACACATAAAAGTAAACATATTCTTAACACACACACACACACACACACACACACACACACACACACACACACACACACACACACACACACACACACACACACACCAAGGAAGGCAGATTTTTACAGCCTGATTATTTTGCTTAACTAGTTACTATGCAGAACTTTACTGCAGCTAATGTACGCACACACATACTCATGCGTGTACGCACACACACACACACACACACACACACACACACACACACAAGAAAAGAGGGCAGATTTTTACAGCCTGATATTTTGCTTAACTAGTTACTACGCAGAACTTACTTTACTGCAGCTAATGTACACATTCTATTGCCACTTTTATTATGGTTAGGCTTAGAAGATAAGCAGTATGTTTGTTTATTGGCATACACATCCTATACCACACCTCTCAATTACTTAGCACAAGATGTCTGGACAAAGCCTAAAGTAATGGAGAGACAGAGACCCACAAGTAGGGACAGATTTTAAATATTGCTTTTATAAACCTAGAACGTTGCTAGAATAACAGGACTTTTGTTAGCTTGCATGTTTTTATGGATATAAAGTCTGAAACTCAGACATTGGCATGATTTACTGACTTCATCCCTCATGAATTTCAGTTATATTATCACTAATTCATGTTGTAGTGCTTGATTTGTACAGGACATTGCACCTATTAGTCCATTGTTGCAAGGGGTGTAGGCGAGTGATGTTTATAGGTTGTGTTTGTGAGAGTGTGGCAATGAATTTGGTTAACTACACAAATAGACAGTGGTGAGTTGAGTAAAACATCATCATCTGTGAGCATCAGGCAGTTCTTGCATTATCTGAATATGCCATGTCTTATGAGACTGTCAACATTTGGTAGGCTAACCTGGCTGACCTTCCACTGTGAGAGGTGGGTTAATGAAGACTAAGAATATAACAGTGTTTCAGCTCCTGTGTTAAAGTATCAGTTCAAAGAAAAATAATAAATGTAAATTTAATTAGGGATGAGAGCTAAGTGAACAGTCGGCTGCAATTATTTGAGTCTAGATCGCTATAAAGGACTAATTAAGAGAAGATAATAGCATTTTGGGTCCTCATTTAAGATATTGATTTAAGGTAAAATAATAAACTTAGATAAAATTAGGCTCAAGCACCAAAAGTAAAGTATGCATTAAACAATTTGGTTCAGACTGGCTATGAGATCAACATAGAAGTGCTTGGCAATGGCACCAGAGTGTTTGAGAGACTTTGCCTGCATTTGGAGCCATCCTTGGCAAGAAAAATTAAATTAAGTATTATTTTGCACGTGTATTACTTATATGTATTACATTTTCAAAGATTTCAATGCTATTTGTTTTTCTTGCACTTGCTTAAAGTTTTAAATTGCATTTTTCGACTTCTGCAAGAGCTGCTGTTCTGCAGTCATAATACTATAAATACATTGCATCGGCTGTTTTCAGTGCTTTTTGGCATCTATTTCTGTGGTTTTCTAAAACTTGGGATCCAAACTAGTCATTTTACATTAAGAGGATAAGTGTCTGCTCTCTTGTGGCAGAATAGGGCTGATTTCAACTATGTGAGCAGGGATTTGCTGGTGGAAAGTTTGTGTGCTTACCTGATTGGCCTGTGAGCATATCTGCTTTTAAAATTGCTTTTATTTAGTTATATATATATACGCCTTGTGTTTGTCTGATGCTGTCTTTCATTCAGCAGTGGTTAGTGTTGACTGTAGAGATGCAATCACTAGAAGTTGTACTTTTCTGTATAAAAACTACCTCTGAAATTTTTCACAGTCCCATTCTACTGAAGGAGTGACTAGTTTGTGCTCTGAGCAGCATTGCCTCATTTAGTTAGCTGTAGATTACATTATTACAGCACTCAGAACTATCGCTGCTCAAAGAGTAACTACTTTGTGCTCTGAGTAGCATTGCTGCATGTAGGTAGCTGTAGATTACATTATTATTGCACTCAGAACTATCGCTGCTCAAACAGTAGCTAGTTTGTAAACTGAGCAGCGTTGCTGCATTTAGTTAGCTGTAGATTACATTATTATAGCACTCAGAACTATCGCTGCTCACAGAGTAACTGGTTTGTGCAATGAGCAGTGTTGCTGCATTTAGTTAGCCATAGATTACATTATTACAGCACTCAGAACTATCGCTGCTCAAAGAGCAACTGGTTTGTGTTCTGTGCGGCATCGCCAGATAGGTTAGCTGTAGATTACACTATGTAAGAACCCATCTCATGTCTGGTTGCAAACACCCCAATTCTAATCTAGTGTAAAGCACATATTACAGACCTACATTGACAGATAGGCACTTTATTGCTATCTCTGTATCTAGCTTGGTGGACATGGGAATCCTGAGGCAATATAGCAATTGCCTCATCTACATTGACAATCACTTGATTCTGAAACAGACGAATACTATATATAACAGATGTAGTTGCACAATGTCACTGGAGGCAAGACTCTCACATACAGACTAATAAAAAATGCCAAACAGGTTGTCAGGGACACACACAACACTCAATGCACTTACAAGTGACCAGACACAGACCCACATATGCAGAGGTGCTCACATGTAACTTACACAAACCTCAAAGGTCTCGCAGATGCAGTCCTCAGAAACTTTGTATGCAAAAAAATGAGACAACTTCCACTACAACATAAAACCACATCTCATAGTGTCTCAACTATCAAGATCATAAGGCGTAACATCACACAACCCAAAATGCTGGTGACAGGAGACTCCATAGTGAAACACACTGATGTCTGTCTCACTGGGTTCGATAAGGAGAAGGTTGCAGTCAGTTGCCTGTCAGGGCCAGGATTCACCAGATCATGCAAGCACTCAGATTGTTAAACCCCAGGTACCAGTACGACTTGTCATAGTCCATATGGGCATAATGACTTGATACATACTTCTCTGGACTATATGAAGACAGATATGATTGAGCTGTCCAAATATATGTCCCAGGCAGGTATGAGCCTAGCACTGAGCAGCATTCTACCATCTCCAGGATGATGCCACAGTACCAACAGAAAATGCTTTACTTTAATAATTGGCTTGGTCAATTGTGTCATACCAAAAGGTTCCCATATTTGTCAGCCTGGGAGAACATGATTGACAGACCACACTGCTTTGCCAGGGATGGTCTTCACCTGTCACCACAAGGCTTTCAGATTTTGGACAAAACATTATCCACTCCTGTAGTGGTTTTTTAGGCATTGCTAAAGAGACAAAAAGCTTCCAACATAGCAAAATGTACTCAGGATAAGCTAAAGGTATTACTGCTCAATGTCAAAGGTCTGAACAAGAAACTTCACTCCTTGAAACACTGCTCACCCTGGAGAATGCTGACATCTGTGCAGTTACTGAAACATGGTTCAAAACCATGGAAAACACCTCAGCAGTGCAAGGCTATAATGTGTTTCACACATTCTGATCACACACTGCACATGAAAGGGCAAAAGGTGGAGGTGTATCCATCAACATAAAGGATAAGCACACCTCAAGACTAATCAAACATTATGACACACGTGAGCTACTCCATGTCCTGCTAACCATAGAAAAATGCATTATCATATCCTTACTAGCTACAGGTCCCCCATACTGAACAAGGACACTCGTACATCATATCTGAATTTACTAGAATCACTTACCTTTCAGTTCAATACCATACTCATGGGTGATTTCACCTACCTGTCTTAACTAGGAAGTATGCATGACCGCTAACATGCAGGCTCAAAGATTTCTAGTCTTTGTGAATGCACATGCTCTGGAGCAGCTAGTCTACACTCCTACTAGGGGTACAAATATCCTTGACCTGGTATTCACAAATATAGGAAAGTGTTGCACCCCCCCCCCCCCCAAGTGTGATGTCTTCAGTAGTAGATCAGATCACAAAGCTTTCCCTTGAAATAAATATAAAACTAGAACCCTCACCTAATCTCAAAACCATTAAGAACTTTTCTAAGGCAAACTACCTCCTATTAAGTGACAGCATAGCTAAATCCCAAGCTCCCCCAAACTCAGGAAACACAGACGCCTATGCAGAGGCATTCACAAAAGGCCTGTATGACCACACAAACAGCTGCATGACTGAGCTAAGCCTTGGACAAAACAAGCTGCCCTGGTGGACCACTGGTATAAATAGGTTGTACAACAAAAGAAAAAATCCTGTCTTGAAGTAAAAGAGAATGTGCACAACAGTAAAACCACTCCCTCATTAGTCTAAACCAGCAAATCAGGGGAGTCGTCACATCTTCACAATCAAATTTTGAGGCAAAAAATAGCCTGCAAAGCAAGGTTAACCATAAAACATTTTTCAGTTAGCAGTATTAAGGGCAACAGCCAATGATGTGCAGAAATAGTTGGAGAAGGCATCACTTATCCTCAGCCAGAAGATAAAGCAAATCTGCTGGCTGATAGTTTCAGCTCATATTTCATCTCCCCATCTTCTCCGGTTACCGCCCCCACAAGAAATACCCTCCACCATTCCTCTATTCCTCTACCAGTTATCACCAAGGAGCAGGTCACCACTGTGTTCTCTAAAGCTAAAACTACATTACTGAGGATGCCTCTTAAATTGCTCAGAACAGGAGCTATGAGGCTTACTAAGATCTATATTTAACCGCAGCCTCCAGACTGGCTTTGTCCCTGTGGAATGGAGGACAACAGTCATCCCTCTTTATAAAGGAGGACCATCAACAGACCTGGGAAATTATAGACCGACAAGTTTGACCAGTCTTATATGCAATGCCCTGGAAAGAATAATCACTGACCTGATAAATTAAGACATAGGAAACTTCCAAATGCTGGACCAGCTCAGTTTACCTTTGTCAAGGGCAGGCCATGCCTGCTCAATCTGGTGGACTTCTTTGTGAAGGTCACTAGGGCCATGAATGAGGGTAAAACAGTGCATACTGCCTTCCTTGACCTGGCTAAGGCATTTGACACAATTCCCTACTTTGGTATTATAGATAAACTCACAAAACCGGGCATAAATCTCTGCATTACTAGATGGATACCCAAATGGCTCATGGACAGGACACATGTTACAGTGGGAAAATCCAGATCCAGTAAAAGGCCAGTTACTGGTGAATTGCCACAGGGCTCAGTGCTGGGACCCCTCCTGTTCAGAATATACTTCTCTGAAGTCAAGGCTAATGTAGAAGGTCTTTGACTGGCTAAGTTTGCTGATGACTGCAAGATAGGGGTAATCACTGAATCTCCCAATGATGCAAATATCCTTCAGGAGGGTCTGACTCAGAGAAATGATTGGTGCCAGAGCCATGACCTAAAACTAAATTCACAAAATGCATAATCATACCCTTTGGAAAGTTAATATACCCCTGCAAATGATATTTATAGCACACCCATGAGAGTAGACTCAGAGGTAAAAGATCTAGGTACACAGTTAGTCTGAACTTTAACATGTGTACACAGTGGTGAGGAATTCCTTCTTTGTGGCAGAGCATATAAGTAAAGGCATGGCATCCAGATCCAAGGAGGTCATAGTCCCACTGTACTCTGCCCTCATCAGACCAATATACGAGTACAGTGCACATTTTGGCATGTACTTGACCAGGTACTTGCAACAGCTGGATTGACCTCAGAGGCTCCTTAAAAAAATTACAGGGTGTAAACAATATATCCTACCGACTATTAATGGATAATTTATGTCTAATCTACAAGGCACTCTCAAATCCAGCCCTATTGTAACTGTTACACATTCATAAGGCAAACTGCATGAGGACCACCTGATCAAGGTATCTAAACCTGGTCTGTGACAAACAAAACATGCTGGAGGAACAGATATGTCTCGGAGATTACTCCTTCTCTGGAAAAGGCTTCCTATTCATGTAAAACAAAGTCCTTTCCTGACCCTATTCAAAATGCAGTTTGGATCAATGGATGGGAACTGTGAATTCATTCCTGGGATAGTGCCCATGTCCCTTATGAACAAGTGCAGTCTGTAAAATGCTCATTGCATAGGCACAAATCTAAGCCATCTTTTAGCTCTTAAGGATTGAAAATCAGGTAGGATTTGGGTAATAATGACTAGGCTTGTAATGGCTCTTGAGCAGTTAGCCTGGCAATCTCTTGTGAAATTATGAATAAATAATGTGGAGCTATTTCACTTCTGCAATTTGTACTACTCAAACTGTAAGCTGGAGTAAGCTAGGGTTCCTAAGAGAGAATTTGAAACTAAATGTCTGCATCTGTCCAATCCAGCATTGCATGATACTGCTCAGAGCTCCACCCACCGCTGTTAAATTGAGCAAGCAAAGTGAAAGAGCCACTAAAAATGCAGCTAGAAATCTAGCCAATGTGTAATCATCAGAAAAAGGAGTAAATTGTTCTCTGCCACAGGACAAATACTACTGCTGTCGGCAAGTTTACATGCTGACCAGAAAAGCACTTTAAGAAGATGTACTGATTAAACTTAGCATGAAGAGAAGTGGTTCGTTTTCAAAATATTGTGCTAATAAATCAGGATAGACACTTGTATAGGTTCACAGCTTTATACTCCAACAACCACCATGGTCTTTACAAGCCTAGTCATGCAACCCAACCCATTTTTGTCCCCGAGTTCTTTGAATGCCTATATGGTGGGGCATGTTAGGAGGTAGCTAAGGGTTATATATATATATATATATATATATATATGTGTGTGTGTGTGTGTGTGGGTGGGTGTGTGTGTGGGTGGGGGGGTGGGTGGGTGGGGTATGTTAGTTGGGTATTAATTTACTTACCATTGAACTCTGTCTATCAGAGACATGGGATCCTGAGCTGGGGTGAATTTGCACTTTCCCATCCAATGATCAAGGTTTCATTTGAATAAGGTAAGGGATGAAGTCTATTTCATGTAGATGGGAAGCTTATTCTACAGCTTGAGGATCCTTTGAGACACACATGGATCTCTCCAACATGTTCTATTTATGTTGCAGGGAAAGTTCAGATCTTTGGATCTAGTGTTTCCGGTGTTTTGTTTTACGGATGTGCAAGAGATCCTTCAGATCTGGATCTAAGGACATCTTGTATGACAGTCATAGTCACCTCTCAGAAACTTGTAGGAGACTGATTAAAGAGATAGGGCCTTAAGGTGATCTGTGTACGATAGGGTTTTCATACCATGAATCCTCCTGGTGAGGAACCTTTAAGGCATTCCAGCTATTGCAAGTGTCTGTTTAGGTACATGCCAAATGGGGCATTGTACTCAATGATGGGTCTGATAAGGGCCGAGTAGAGTCATACTATATCTTCTCTTGAAGCTGGATGCCATACCCTGGCTTATATTGTGGGTGACATAGAATGATTTTCTTACTGTCTTGGCTACGTGTTGCTCAAAGGCCAGATTACTATTTACATATGTTCTTAGATTCCTAACTGTTGGGTCAACTCTTAGGGGTGTTTTATCAATGGAGTAATTACCTTGGGTGGATGATTTCCCAAAGGGCAATATAATTCATTTCTTCCTATTGAATTTTAATTTGTGGCTTTGGCACCAGTTATTGTTTGTGACAGACCCTCTTGTAGGATGTTGGTGTCATTGGGGGGAATCTATGATAGCTCCTAATTTGCAGTCATCTGTGAAGTTGGTGAGCCAGTTGCCTTTGACATTAGCCTTGACTTCTGAGAAATAGATGCCAAACAGGAGTGGGCCCAACATGAACCCATTGGGTGCTCCTCTGGTGACCGGTTTCTTGGTGGAGGTTGTCTCACTGATCCTGAATTCTTGGGTTCTATCTGTGAACCAGCCAGCAGTCCAATGAGAGTTATGTAGGAATTTATAACTAGTTCTGAGAGTTTGTCAACAATACCCGAGTAGGGTATTGTACTGAACATTTTGGCCAGGTGAAAGGTAGGCAGTATGCACCATTTTCCCCTCATCCATAGTCTTGGTGACCCTATCAAAGTCTACAAGGTTGAGTAGGCAAGACCTTCCCTTAACAAAGCCAAACTAGGATGGGTCCAGTGCCTGCAGGTTGCTAATATCCTTGTTGATCAGTTTCATAATAATTAATTTCATAGCTTTACATATTAGACTTTCAGACTGAGTCTGTAATTCCTGGGGTCCATTGATGGTCCACTTTTATTTACAGGGATGACCACTGGGGCCTTCCATTCACATGGCATGTAACCTTCTTTGCAGCTGTAGATGGAGTGGTTCAAGTGGTCCTGCTAGGTCATATTTAGGCTATTTAGGAGGCAACCAGGGATATTGCTGTGGCTCACTGAAGTAGTCTTTTTGGCCTTAGTGAGTGTCACCAGGACCTCCTCCCTTTTGATAGTTGGTGGTGGGGGGTGCTACAAGGGATTTCACAGGGAGTAGTGGGGAAGTGGGGGTGAAGTCACCGCTAAATGTATCAGCCAGTAGATTTCACCTTGTCACTCTGGTTAGTGAAGGTTGTGCCATTTCTTATCAGTTCTCTGCACTGCTGAGTGTTACCTTTAAGGTTCTTGACAAAGACGAAGAAGGCCTTGTGATTGTCCTTAGCCTGGAAGGCTATACTAACCTCATAAGTGACTTGTTGGACTTTATTAGACCGCTTAGTTCCTTAAGTTGAATCACAGAGCACTTGTCTCTATGACAGCTGCTCTTTCTGATTTTGGCCATGCCTTCTTTGTTGTTAAGGTAAGGATTGCACCAGTGTGATTTGTTTTGGTGTTAGATCTGGACTTACTTCTGGTAGGTACGCCAGCCTGTAAATAATTCTGCATAGGTAGCTGTGTTATTGGGTTTAGTTGGGTTTTCCATGTTGATTTTTATTTTGCGGGAGACAGCTTTGTGGTCCAACCTCATCAATGAGGACGTGACACTGGGAGGGGGGGGGGTGATGCAATTCTCTCCCATGTTGGTGTGTTCTAGATTGGGAAACATTGTGCTTGTGAGTTAGAGGCAGTGTACATTAGTCTATAAAGGGGAGTTAATGTCTCCCATGAGTAGAGTATTTGGTTGGATGGTGAGCACCTCTAGTAGATCTAGGTAAGAGGTGTGAGCTTCGTGGTTATAGTGGGAGACTTTAAGCTGGCCAGGACATTGTAAGTAACTTTGTCTATGGAGACTTTGTGGATGAACTCCAGGTAATCATCCTGTTTAACCAACTTGGAGTTGCATTTGTTGGGAATGCAGATCAAGAAACCTCCACCTTTAGCCCCTGTCTGTGCTACTGTTGGTCTAAATATGTGGAAGATACTGTAGCCTTGCACTGCTGGAACACTTTTTGCAGGTGTAAACCAAGTCTCGGTAACAGCAAAGATGTCTACATTCTCCAGAGTTAGGAGTGGTTGCAGTGTATAGAGTTTAATTTATAGGCTCCTAGCATTGAGCAGTACTACACCTTAGGGTTACTTGGATTCTTTTTTTTTTTTTTTGCTATGGTGATAGTTTTGCCATTTGGGAATTGCCTAAAAATGCTCTAAGGGGGTGGATAAAGATTTAGCCAATATCCAAAAGTGAGATGCTGTGAAGTTACCTGAAGAAGCTTCTATCCTCAATGTCCAGTTCTAAATCTAATGCAAGCAGTTTGAGTTTAACACCAGAAGTACCTGAAGTTTCAGAAATAACTGTAGCCAATTTAAGTGGTGATGGCCAGAATAAGGACATTTCCAAACCACTCAGTGATTGTAAAATTTCAAGCTTGGTTGCCTTATAAAAAGCAACTTAGGTATAGCGACTATGCTTTGTTCATAACATGTTTCTGTGAGGTTAGATTAATTTATGTGTATATAATGGTATATAGTAGTTTCAAGAGGGAAAATGTAAGCTTCAGTAAAATGGCTTCAGTAAAATTTATGTCACCCAATGGGTTGCTAACTGGCTTACTGATAGAACCCACACTGTAAAAGTAGCCGACTCCAAATCCAGCTCCAGACAAGTGACGATTGGATGGGAGAAAGGAAATTCACCCCAGGGATCATGTCAGTCGCCCTGCTAGACAGGGGTCAGGGGAAGTAAATGGTGTGGGAAGAAATAGCCAGGGAATTGTTATGGCTAGGCTTGTGTAGGCCCTAGGGCTGATAGCCTAGTACCAACCTATGACCCTATGAACCTATGTCCTATATTGTTTATATAGATAAAATGCTATAAGTTTAAGATACGTGTTTGCTTAGATGTAAGCCATGTGACACTGAGTGGAGTCTTTAGTAAAGTGTAGAAGTAAAAAACATCATCTTTGTGTGTGTGTATGTTTTGAACTGTATATTTTTAGTAATCTCATCTGAAAATCTGTTCTCTGTTGCTGTGCGTCATTCCCTTTAGTACTTTAAGTTCTTTGCACATTCTGCCTTATTCTGTTTAAAATAACCCCAACTTAAAGTTGAAAGCTCTTTACCTCATTTCATTGCATGCATTTCGAGTACAGTATGATTATGTTTTTAGTTTCAAACTGAGTTGAATGTTTTCATCTTTCCTAAATGTTAGACTCCCTCTTATTTGGTCTTGTGGGACAGAACCTTGGGCTGGATAAACAAATTGGTTAATCAGCAAAAGCATACAAAATAGCATTTATAGGTTATATATCAACTAGAATAACAGGATTTGTGTTAGTATGCATTTTTCTAAAGAATAAAACTCAAATGTCTGTCATCATTTAGTCTAGAGGAGGCAGAAGTGCTGTTCTTCTCTGTCTTTTGCTAGGGGTATGGCAGAAAGCTGATGATTGGTTAAAGAAAACCGGATAAGAGGGAGTCTATTGTATATTTTAGTGTGTGTGTGTGTGTGTGTGTGTGTGTGTGTGTGTGTGTGTGTGTGTGTGTGTGTTTGTATATATCTGTAAATGAGTTTTTCATCATATGGTCTGTACAGCAAACATTTTGGAAACAAGCTTTTTTATTGAAATGCTGGTTCATCTCAGGATGCTGGCATTTGGTTTGGGGTTAGGGGATCACTACACAGTGAAAAGTGGGATGTTGCTCATTCCCCACTGTTGTGCGATCTCAGAGTTGGTGTATATAATTAGCAGGGTGTGTGGGCCTGCGGAAGGGGGGCTTGACTCCTGCATAAAATGTTTTATGTGTTTTTTCAATTTAATGCATTTCAACCATTTGTGGTTGATGTAGTTGGTCAGAGGTATTGTGACAGATAAATATAGCATAACAGTTTGTTCATATAATCAGCAGTGCCATATCTAATTGTCTTCAGTCATTGTCATTATTTGTTTTTGTTAGAATATTTTATGATGCTATATACTGTATCTGCTTTTCATAATGACCCACCTCCATTCATAACAAGGTAGAAGACCTTATATAAACGTATGCATGGATTCATTTGGTTAATGGGTATGTGTGTTAGTAAATTAGAACTTGCAAGAAATGCTTCTGAAAAATAGTCTTTCCTGTCTTGCTCCTCTAATTGTTAAAAAGCATTTAATGTAAAAAAAAAAATAAAAAAAATAACACAAATAATAATAAATCACAATTTCTTTGCAAAACAAAAAAATACAAAAAAAGAACAACTTCAGACTAGAAAACATGCACTCAAATGACATAATTTAAAATTGACTATATTTTAATGTCTTACCCTAATGTCATTGTTGCCTCACAGCAAGAGGTTCTCCTGTTCGATTCTCGGCTGGAGTGCCTTCTCTGTGGAGTCTGCATGTCCTCCCCGCGGTCGAGTGGCCTCCGAAAGACATGTGTGAATGGGCGCGCCTTCGCTGAAGGGTGGGTGTCGGGCTGGCAACTCGGCACCATAAAAATCTACTGCCAATCATTAGTGGACCAGAGTTCCACTGTGGCGACCCCTAACCGGGAAAAGCCGAAAAGACAAACAAACCCTAATGTCATTAAACGCTAACACTGAAATCTGTAAAACCTCTTACAATCTTTTGCATTGTCTGTACATAAGTCTAAACCAAAACTAATAAGAACTCTTTATACAACATACATTATTATTAAACATAAGGTAGATTTCATTTGAAGATATAACTACAGATTGATCTATGAAAGTTAAAATGGCAGCAACTGCACAAAGCTAATGTAGTGTAGAAGTGTTACTACGTACATAAGAGAACACATGCACAGTATATTTC
This sequence comes from Protopterus annectens, assembly GCF_019279795.1. Lineage (NCBI taxonomy): Eukaryota > Metazoa > Chordata > Ceratodontiformes > Protopteridae > Protopterus > Protopterus annectens. Next base: position 262,588,900 of record NC_056750.1, read on the forward strand.
TAAGAGAGGGAATGGTAAAGATGTTCTGCTACAGAAGAGCATAACTGTAAAAGGAAATAATGCCATTGTATCGTAGCAATAAATAGTGTCTTCTTGTGGGTCATGCAGGTTTACCCATGACTCTATTTGTCAAGTCATTTGTACACCACTGTCCTGACCAAATCACACCATACATTGGTAAACTCTGCATTGCCCATAACCAGATATGATTTATTGCTTAATTACTACCCTATCAAATATCAAATCACACCATACATTGGTAAACTCTGCAGGTGTCGGGTAAGGTACATCCCAAAAGGGGCATTGTATTCTATGATGGGCCTGATGAGGGATGAATAAAGGGGCACGATTACCTCTCTTGATCTAGATGTGAAACCCTTCGTGATGAGGTGGGCTATGTAGAAGGTCTTTCTAACCACTTTGGCAATGTGGTTTTCAAAGGAGAGATTGCTATCAACTTGGGTCCCCAGGTCCCTAATAACTTTCTTTGTACTTAATGGGTTTCCGCCTATGTGGTAATTTGTGGGCACATTGTTTTTGCCAAAGGGTATGACTATACATTTTTTGGCATTAAGCTTTAAACCATGGCGCTGGCACCAGTTATCTGTCTCTGTGAGACCTTTTTGAAGGATGTTTGTGTCAGCTGGAGAGTTGATTATGGCGCCCAGTTTGCAATCTTCTGCGAACTTGGTGAGCCATAGTCCTTCCACGTTTGCCTGTACCTCGGAAAAGTATATACCGAACAAGAGTGGTCCCAGGACAGAACCCTGTGGGATGCCACTTGTGACCGGTTTCGTGTCTGACATGGCTCCAGCAACTCTCACTTTGTTGGTTCTGTCTTTGAGCCAGTTTGCGACCCATCTTGTGACATAGGGGTTTATATTTAAGCTGGATAGCTTATCTATGATGCCTGAGTGGGGTATTGTGTCAAATGCCTTTGCAAGGTCCAGATAGGCTGTGTGGACTACCTTCCCTTCATCTATGGCTTTGGTGACTGTTTCAAAGAAGTCAACCAGGTTCAAAAGGCAGGATCTGCCCTTGACAAAGCCGAACTGGGTAGGATCTTGTGTCTGTAGGTCCCCAATGTCTTTGTTTATGAGCTCCATGATGATCCTCTCCATAGCCTTGCAGACTAAGCTAGTCAGGCTTATGGGGCGATAGTTTCCAGGGTCCGTAGAGGCTCCACCTTTGTGGAATGGGACCACTGTTGCTGTACGCCATTCTGTGGGCACATATCCTGTAGTGAGGCTGAGATTGTATAGCTGTTTTATTTGAGGGATTAGTTCCTCTTGTAGTTCGTGTAGGACGCAACCTGGGACGCCATCTCATCCCATGGAAGCAGTGTTTTTTGCTTTGGAGAGGGCAGCCTTCACCTGAGCATCTGAGATGTTTGGGAGGCAGCCTTCTGCCGGGATAGATACTTGCTCTTTTGGGGGGGGGAGGGTGGAGAAGTTTGCACTGAACCTGTCTGCCAGGATATTGGTGATGTCTGTGGGTTCAGTGTATTTTTTGTCGCTTAGAATCAACTCAGAACAAGTCTGGGAGTTGCATCCCAGGTTTCTAACATAACTGAAAAAAGCCTTATGATTGTCTTTGGTGTCCTGTGCAATTTTTCTCTCGAAGCTGGCCTTGGAGGATTTTATGAGGGATCGTAATTTTTTGCTAGTACTGATCAGAGATGCCTTCCCTATTAGGGATTTTGCTCTATCATGTAGTAGCTTCCTCCTTCTGTTGTACAGTTTATTTATGGCAGGGGTCCACCAGACTGGACGCCTGCCTTTGGATGACTAGGTCTTGGTTTTGTTTGGGATAGCATGATCCATGCATTCCTGGAGATGTCTGTAGAATGCATTTATATAGGATTCTGCAGTTTGGGCTGTAGTTTCCACTGGTCCTGAGGCCTTGAAGGATTCCACTTCGGTTTTGAGAAGTGAGAAGTTCGCTTTTGAGAAGTTTTTCACTGTGGTTTTCTGGGCTGGGGGTGGGGTCGGGATGTGGACATCCAGTGAAATTAATTTATGGTCTGATCTTACCAATGAGGGATATACTTCTGGTGTGGAGCATAGAGTCCCCATGTTGGTAATGATCAGGTCTAGTATGTTGTCCCCTCTTGTGGGAGTGGTGACTAGTTGTTCCATAGCATTTGAGTTTATAATTTCCAGGAATCTTTGGGCTAAGGTGCTGGGGCTTGAGTAGTGCTTCCAGTCAATGTTTGGGTAGTTGAAGTCACCCAATATAATGGTGTTCGGAGAGATCTTCATGTTCTCCAATGTTTTCAGGAAAGCCGAATGGGATTCCTGACTTTGAGAGGGTGGTCTGTAGGATGCTATAAACTGAAAAGCAGTCTTGCCCACTGTTAGTTGCACATGGATGGTCTCCAATACTTTGTGCAATGCCACTAACCTGGAGGTGTGGATATCCTTGATAAATATGGAAACTCCCCCTCCTTTTGTGGTTCGGTCCGGGTTTTGGGGCCGAAAAGCATGATATGAGGTATAGCCTGGTAGTGCTGGGGTGCTCTCTGGAGCCTTGAACTAGGTTTCTGTCACTGCACAGATATCGATGTTCTCCATACTGAGGAGAGCTTTGAGTGCGTGCATCTTGAGGTTAAGACTTCTGGCATTTAGCAGCATTACCCTTAGCTTCTTGTTCCTTGTGCTGTCTATGGGGGTGGGTTTGACTTTTGAGCCTTGCCTAAAAAAGGCACTATGGGGGTGGCAAGAGCCTTTGCCAACATCCAAAAGCCCAGTGGTGACAGGTGCAAGCCGTCCCTAGCGAAGCAACGTGGCTTGTCGAGCATGTCATCCCAGGCTGACAGACACTGGATCCCCTTTGAATGACACCAAAATTTTAGCCAATTGTTAAAATCAATCATTTTGTCTTTGTACTGTGGCATCATTCTAGGTGAGGGTAAGATGCTGCTCAAGGTCAGGGTCATACCAGCCTGGGCTACATGATCAGATAGCTCCTCTATGTCTCTTTTCATGTAGTCCAGGGAGGTACGTCTCAGGTCATTCACACCAGCATGTACAATGACTGAGTCATATTTGTATTTGCTTTGGAGTGACCTGAGTGCATTCTCAACTTAAATTGATATTTTATGTTCACATTCTACACAGTCTTAAAAAATATTTAATATTAATGACTGTATTCAAGTCTGGATGCTTGTCTGCCGACATATACAACTGCCACCTTGTCTATATTTTCTAGTTTATTTCGAAAATCACCTGCCCTTAGATCACCCAACTCATAATTACTCACAAAGAAACAATTTCTTAAACTATTACAATGTAGAGAATGTTTAAAGAGCGTTATTTTCATTTTTAATTTTTATACCATACATATGCTGCTTTGCTCTCTTGTATAAAGATCTACTTATCCCTTCCTACATAAAATGCTTCACAAGTAGAACAAAGTGCAACATAAACTAAACCTTTAGATTTACAAGTATGAGACCTGGCACATATAGCTCTTTTTAATCCAATATACCACTAAAAGGGTCTTCATAAACAAACCTACACATGTTAGTCTTCACATTTACATATTTAATTAGATTTATCAGTAATCTGCAAAGGTGTTAAGGTGCTAGGGTGCTCTAACACTTTCAAGTTAACAGACCTCTTATAAACAAATTTAGGATTGTCACTAACAGCAGTAAATAAATCCTGGTTAGCAGATATTTAGGATTGTCACTAATAGCAATAAATAAATCCTGATTACCAGACATGAGTTCATAGGTTCATTTCCTACACAAACCTTTCTTTGTAAGTAATGCATAAGACATATCAGCAAGAAATCTTGACAGAGGCACAGCAAAATAATGGGCATAGTTTTCTTCAAACTAAAGGGGTGGCGAAAGCCACAAAATCTCTGGGCTAGGCTTATAAATGCCCTTGGGCAGATAGCCTAGTATGAACCTATGAACCTATGAACCTAAAATCCCTGCTACTAACTATCATCTTAGTACAAAATTAGCATATGCAGATTCTGTTGTGGCTTCCATTGTCAATTCCGTTAATTGCTTAGAATTAAAGTTAACAAATAAAACACAATTCTAAAATTTCTAATATACAAACAGCATTAATATTTACATTATTAAAATTAGAATACTTACTTTCAAAGGCCCTAACAAATTATATATCTTCTTTAGGAATACTGGTAAATAAGGCACTGATATCCACTTTAAACATAATAACCATATCTTTAAAAACCTTAATTTATCTAAAAACAGTAGTTAAAGATTAGATATATACAACAATTTAAGTAACCAAATGAAATTTTTTTAATGTGCATAATTCATATGCAGAGGAAATAGAAAAAAAATGACTGCATTAAAGAAATGACTGCATTAAAGGCAAGGACAAGGGAGGTACAGACAGAGGACAGAAAAAATATCGGCTTAAGAACGTAGTCATATAAAGAAGGATAATATAGATGATATAGATAAAGGTTCAGGGTCGTGGTCATCCATTTTTTATTAAATTATGCTTTCCTTCAAGTGTTATTTTAGATGCCCCAAGTCAAAAACTGTAGAAATACTTTAAATTTTAAGGGACTTTTTTAATGATATCCATATTAATATCTTGCCATTTATTAACAGAGAGATGTGCGGACATGACCTGATATTTAGCGTCAATGAGATGTAGGGATATGGCCTAATATTCTGTGTCACAGAGGTATAGAGACTTGCACTGACATTTTGTACCACATAAATGAATGGGTATGGTCTGACACTGTGTCACAGAATTATAGAGCACAGGCTGCCACTCTTTCTTCAGAGACATATGGTCATAGCCCAATACCATCTACCACGGAGGTGTAAGGGGCATGGACTCTTATTCTGCCCAACAAAGGTGCAGTGACATATCCTGGCATTTAACATGAATGGTTAAGACTATGAACTGCTTATGAGATTCATCTTGTAGTCTTGGGATCGATTCCCTTAATTTCCACATGTAAAATGCATGAATTTGATCAAATCATTTATCCAGACACTGCTTTAGATTCAACGTTGTGAAAAGGCACACATGTCTAGCAATAAAACAAAAAAAAGCCTGACAGTCACGATTACTGAGATGTCGTGAAATGTTGTATTGTTTTCATGGCGCATAGATTTATAAGCATAGTCTGACATTCTTTACCACTGGTTTAATATTCTGTGTCAGAGATTCTGAGTCATGCTACTATTCTGCACCACAGAGCTGTAAAGATGTAGTTGCAAACTTGAGATGTATGCTACAGATTGACAATCTGTCCCAGAGAAAGAAGGGGTATAGCACTAATGCTGTACCAATGAGATGTAGGGCATGACTTGTCATTTTATGACACAGAGAGGTAAGGGTGTGGATTGATATGCCACAGACATGTAGGTATATAGCTTAACATCTTATGTCACAATAATATAGTCATGTGGCCTGGCATTCTGTGCCACAGACATATAGATGTATAGCCTGACATTATGTGCCATTGACCTGTAGGCATGTGGCCTGATTCTGTGCTTGAGACATGGAGGCATGTGATGTGGCCTGACATTTTGTGACACAGACACTGAGCTGTGAATTGACATTCTGTGGCATAGAAATATATCGGTGTAGTCTGACATTTGATGCTATCAAGAAGCTGGGACATGGCCTTACATTCTATATCACTTAGACACAGAGGCATAGCCTGACATTTTCTGCCTTAAGAGATCCAGGGGCATTGTTTCTTATTTAGTACAGTGAAAATGGAGAGAGATGGTTTGACATTCTATGCATCAGTTATTCATTTGTCGAAGGTAACTTATGCAGAGGGCCAAAAGCTGAAATGTTATATTCCACAGAACATGTGAGAATTGACAAAATTGTTCATGTAGTGGTTGTACTTTAATGTGACTACCTATTGCAGCCACCTCAGAATGCAACACATTGGGACTGAATTTAAAGTTACATTTGTGTTTTTAAAGTGTAGGTTTCTTAACACAATTTTTAGGGAAATAAAATTGTCTCCTTCTAGTGAAGACCACTCATTTCCTTTGTCATTCAGCAAAACAGATTGCTCTTTTTCATGCCGTATTGCCATAAAGAAATGAATCAAAGAGCTGAAACTGTTTTCAGGCAGGTGGGTTACCCACTGCTCACCTTGTTTTGATTAATAGGGCTGTAATTAGAACTGGTGTCTTTGTTACTGCGCCATACTTAATTTTAGTCTGTGCATTGAATGACACATGATGTTATGCCCCATGAAATGGAGAATGTCAGAAAAATCTCAGTATGTGAAGGCTGATGACAGACAATATAGTCTAGCATACATTGTAATATTAACAGCAAATGGAAATGCCTTTTTCGGCGGTCATTATGCTTTATTCTTGTTTTTTCCCCACTGCTGCATCACAGACCCCTTCTGCAGTCATTACACTTTGCAGTTTTAATGAAGAAAATCAGTAGGTCTTGGACGACGAGTGTATTTTTTCTAAAAAAAAAAAAAAAAAAAAAAAAACTTTACAGGCCTACTAATGCAGCATAATTTCATTGTAAATCTAATTGATCTATTTTTTGTATAAAAAGTAGTCTCTCATTGTTAACTTGCATTCAGGAGGAAGGTTAATGGGGGATGAACTGTTGTCAGCACTATGCTTTATGGCAGGTTCCTGTCAGGACTCCTCTTGTCTCTTTGAGCTGTGTGAATAATTTCTTTCTGGACTGTTTGAAAATTACTGTCTTGATGCATAAAATGACTTTGTGAAAATAAAGAATATACAAGGTGTTATGTGGAAATATGTAACTATAAACAGGATATCACACATTTTTAATTGTGTTTATTATCAGGTGCACCTTGGAGATTATGTATGATATTTTTATAATGACCTTTTACTTTTCAAACAAATTACACTTAGTATATATTAAGCAATAAACGTATGAATTCTTTAAGAGAAATGTGAAAACACAGATGTCACTAACTAGCTAACAAACTAAAGACGTTCTGAGGCACAATCTGCAGGCAAAACAAGCTTTAACAGATGGGGATCTGGAACACGCCCCTGAGCAGTCTGATGGTGTTTCCATTTATAGCTGCATTTGGAAGGCTGTGCTGTATTTCTTGCATGATAGATAACTAAGCCAGTATTCTCACTTGTGTAGCATATACATCTAATTTTGATGATAAGCAGGTGGCCTTGAATACTTTCCAGTCTAAACTGTCTTGAAATTCCTCTGATGTGCTATTATGCATGAATTATTTCTAGAAAGCCCATATTTTTGACAGTTGTGCTATTATAAATGTTCACTATGGGCTGTATTCAAAAATCAAATGTGTTTGGAATATTTGGTCTAGGCTGAACTATTACTTTACTTTCAGCATCAGATTAAAAAGAGGACTTTTGCATTTTTTTTATGCATGAGATGGCACAGACTTAAATCAAGAGAAAAGTAATATTTTGTACTGGAAAATGTCACTACTGACACATTTGTTTCATCAACAAGCACAAGAGATGAATAGAATAATTTCTAGAAATAAACCATTTTCAGTTATTCCCCTTAATTTTCCATTGACAAAGACTGGAGATGGCTGGACTATAGCATCACACTGCATTCTTCACAGTCTTAAAGAGATTACTATGCTTGCATAAAGTTTTTAACTCTTTCATTCACAGTCTTAGGCTTCACTTAAGCACTTTGGATGACTTTTTTTTTATTCTAATGCTTTGTATTATGCTTATTTGTCAAACCATTAGTTTTAGCTGATCTCAGAAACAGAGATCCAGTCTGTGCTAATCATTAGTGCATTATGGTATGATGGTTATGCACAATAGCTCTACTCAGAACTGTTTAATCTGCCTGAAGGAGTTCAGAGCATACTGAAAAATGCTGTTTGGCATAGCTAATGTGCGGTATACAGATTCCTTTTAATTAAAACTCTCAAATATTGCACCAGAGAGTACAAACAGTAGTTTAAATAGATCATTGACCACTGTTGAAACCCTTCAGGACTACAAGGTATCATATGTCATAATGTGGTACCATTTTTAAAAGAGAGAAAGTAAATCAAGAAATACACAGGCCTGCTAATGCAAGAACAGTGGCAGATGCAGTCATGCAGGAAATCCTAAGGAAAAGAATGCTTGCTTCCTTAAAGGACAACAATGTCCAGGGCAACGTGGTCTCATGATTAGTAGAAGTTGTCAGTCAAACCTGATCCAAATATATGACTGGGTTACTTGGTGGGAAAGCAGAGTCATAGCTGCACTGGGCAATGCTGCCATTTGTTGCCCCCTCCACCTTTTTGAAGTTGAGGATTTAAAAAAAAAAAATCACCTTAGTGCTGAGGGAAAAAACTGCATCAAATACCTATGCTTTGTAGCAAAAAGCTATATTAGCTACTTGCTACAGTTCCCTAAATGCAAAAATTGACTGACTTAATTTAGCAACTAAAATATGAACACTGTTACTATTATGATAGCTGATGCTGCTTGCTGGGACAGATCAGCACTTCTTCTGTAGTGCCAACTATGCCGCTAAATAACTTTCATCCAGGAAACTGTCCCCTCTGCCTTGCGGGTGCTACGGCTTTGGGAAAGTAGCAGTAGATGTGGTCCATGTGGAACTCATCAAGGCCTTTGACTCTGTCTTGCAAAAATGGTTGCTAGGGAAACTGGATGGCTTGGGATAGGGTCAATACTAAAGAAATGGACAGCTGCACTGTTGCTTTTAAGGGTTATGGTGAGAAGAGCAGTGTCAGAAACATAGGAAGTAGACTATACTACAGTGGTTGGTCTTAGGACCATTACATTTTATTGAGCTCATTTGAGCAAAACCTCTGCTGATGATACAAAATCAGGTGCAGCACTGAATGATGGAGGAAAGAATCAAGAGACGGAACGTAGAAAGACTGACAAAACAGGCGGAAAGATGGTAGACAAGATTCAGTGCAAATAATGCAAAGTACTGAACCAGGACCTCAGCAGCTCAGCAACCCCTGTGTGATGTATCTGCTAGTGGAGTGGGACTGATGCAACCCCTGTGTGATGTATCTGCTAGTGGAGTGGGACTGATGCAACCCCTGTGTGATGTATCTGCTAGTGGAGTGGGACTGATGCAACCCCTGTGTGATGTATCTGCTAGTGGAGTGGGACTGATGCAACCCCTGTGTGATGTATCTATTAGTGGAGTGGGACTGATGCAACCCCTGTGTGATGTATCTGCTAGTGGAGTGGGACTGATGCAACCCCTGTGTGATGTATCTACTAGTGGAGAGGGACTGATGCAACCCCTGTGTGATGTATCTGCTAGTGGAGTGGGACTGATGCAACCCCTGTGTGATGTATCTGCTAGTGGAGTGGGACTGATGCAATGCCTGTCTGATGTATCTATTAGTGGAGTGGGACTGATGCAACCCCTGTGTGATGTATCTGCTAGTGGAGAGGGACTGATGCAACCCCTGTGTGATGTATCTACTAGTGGAGAGGGACTGATGCAACCCCTGTGTGATGTATCTGCTAGTGGAGTGGGACTGATGCAACCCCTGTGTGATGTATCTGCTAGTGGAGTGGGACTGATGCAATGCCTGTCTGATGTATCTATTAGTGGAGTGGGACTGATGCAACCCCTGTGTGATGTATCTGCTAGTGGAGAGGGACTGATGCAACCCCTGTGTGATGTATCTACTAGTGGAGAGGGACTGATGCAACCCCTGTGTGATGTATCTGCTAGTGGAGTGGGACTGATGCAACCCCTGTGTGATGTATCTGCTAGTGGAGTGGGACTGATGCAATGCCTGTCTGATGTATCTATTAGTGGAGTGGGACTGATGCAACCCCTGTGTGATGTATCTGCTAGTGGAGTGGGACTGATGCAACCCCTGTGTGATGTATCTGCTAGTGGAGTGGGACTGATGCAACCCCTGTGTGATGTATCTATTAGTGGAGTGGGACTGATGCAACCCCTGTGTGATGTATCTGCTAGTGCAGTGGGACTGATGCAACCCCTGTGTGATGTATCTACTAGTGGAGAGGGACTGATGCAACCCCTGTGTGATGTATCTGCTAGTGGAGTGGGACTGATGCAACCCCTGTGTGATGTATCTGCTAGTGGAGTGGGACTGATGCAACCCCTGTGTGATGTATCTATTAGTGCAGCGGGACTGATGCAACCCCTGCGTGATGTATCTGCTAGTGGAGTGGGACTGATGCAACCCCTGTGTGATGTATCTGCTAGTAGAGTGGGACTGATGCAACCCCTGTGTGATGTATCTGCTAGTGGAGTGGGACTGATGCAACCCCTGTGTGATGTATCTGCTAGTGGAGTGGGACTGATGCAACCCCTGTGTGATGTATCTACTAGTGGAGTGGGACTGATGCAACCCCTGTGTCATGTATCTACTAGTGGAGAGGGACTGATGCAACCCCTGTGTGATGTATCTGCTAGTGGAGTGGGACTGATGCAACCCCTGTGTGATGTATCTGCTAGTGGAGTGGGACTGATGCAACCTCTGTGTGATGTATCTGCTAGTGGAGTGTGACTGATGCAACCCCTGTGTGATGTATCTACTAGTGGAGTGGGACTGATGCAATGCCTGTCTGATGTATCTATTAGTGGAGTGGGACTGATGCAACCCCTGTGTGATGTATCTGATAGTGGAGTGGGCCTGATGCAACCCCTGTGTGATGTATCTACCAGTGGAGTGGGACTGATGCAACCCCCTGTGTGATGTATCTACTAGTGGAGTGGGACTGATGCAACCCCTGTGTGATGTATCTACTAGTGGAGTGGGACTGATGCAACCCCTGTGTGATGTATCTACTAGGGGAGTGGGACTGATGCAACCCCTGTGTGATGTATCTACTAGTGGAGAGGGACTGATGCAACCCCTGTGTGATGTATCTGCTAGTGGAATGGGACTGATGCGACCTCTGTGTGATGTATCTGCTAGTGGAGTGGGACTGATGCAACCCCTGTATGATGTATCTGCTAGTGGAGTGGGCCTGATGCAACCTCTGTGTGATGTATCTACTAGTGGAGTGTGACTGATGCAACCCCTGTGTGATGTATCTACTAGTGGAGCGGGACTGATTAGATGGAAACAGCAGACACTATTATATAGATATATGACCAATTCTGAAAGGTTCACTAAATCTCAGAGGCATGAGATGCTATTGGTGATCCTACTGTTAGCAGTAGCAGTGATATGAGTTGAGGAATGAATCACAGTCATAAGAAGGCCTTAATGCCACACAATATTTTTCTTGTCCAAGGGTAGAATATAATTTCTGTTACTGCTTACAAATGCATTAGTTACATTTCCCCACTTTTGCACCTTTAGTTGCACTTTTCCAAGGACCACAGTTACAGACTTTCAAATGTTAACAGGTACATGGATACTACAATTATCAAATAGCACCGACATTTTATTAATTTATTCAGGATGGCTTCATAACCAGTTAATAGAGTTGGGCAGGAATCTAATTAAACTTAAAAGGTTACAGTGGGACATATTCTTGTTTAATGAAATAGTTTGGGATAATACAGTGCTCTGTGGGTTACTGGTTACAAAGCTATCCTCAGCTGCATGTAACTGAATACCTTATAAATGAACGTAAAGCACCAAATGGACAAACAGGATTTGGATAGTTATTTTAACTATGAAGTCACTGAAGGTGTTGAATCTTAACCATAGTTTTAATAAGGTTAAGCATGAAGTACAGACATTAAAACATGAAAAGAAAGAAGTTAATTACAGGCAAAATGATTACCGAACTGATAATATTTATCATAATAAATAAGGTAAAAAAAAATGTTTTTTTTTTGAAGAAATTTCCACCTGTCAGCCCTAAGTCCCTCTTTCTGTATCCAATTAGGGTAATACAGACTTTTTTAGAACAGTCAATAAAAGTATAGAAACAGGCCAGGATGTTTCCAAAACATTTGGCCTAGAGAGATAGTTTTCAATAATGTCTTTAGTGTCTATTTTCGAAAAACAGTAACAATTTGACAGTTTATAAACTGTTTATAAAATCATGATTAAGATTCCTTAATGACAGCTGGTAAACTGTCAGATTTTTTTCTTAATGTACCAATAAGTTATTAGGTTGTTACCTATTGCTATGTTCAGAAAAGCTTTGATAATTTACAAGCTATAACTAAGCAACTCTTTACACCGATTGCTTATAGAATGTGTGTGTGTGTCTGTGTGTGTGTGTGTGTGTGTGTGTGTCTGTGTGTGTGGGTGTGTGTGTGTGTGTGGAGTGGTGTTGGGGATGCTCATGCATGTATCGCTGACTTGCCCAGGGCATCAAATTGCCTTGTTAAAGCTGTGGATGGGATAAGCTCTTTAGCCTTTGCAACTTTGAATTAGATTAAACAGGTAATTGGAGACTGAATGCATGTAGCTTTTCACTGTGGCTTATGGCCTGGGTCATAGCTGAAAAGGGTCCCTGGACCAGTCTGCTTACCCAATTAAAACTAAGCACCTCAATATATTAAGTCAATATGGCAGAGCCTTTGAACATCCTTATTCAAGTTTCTGTTCATCAAGAATATACTACAAAAGCTTCCCATATGATTGATTAAGACAAGAACAATCAGGAAACTGTTAATGATTACAACCAGCTGAGAGAAAGTACAGTTATGTAAAATCTTACCATAATGGTGGATGTCATTGCCTTCACTGCTGCACTATTCTTAACAGATGTGGATTCCCTGCTGAAGAAGTCAAATGTCCGGCCAGTCTACCAAAGATTTTGGTTGCTTAAAAGGTACACCGAACATCACCCAAATATACCTTGTGTAGCGTAGGGCATAAAGGTGATGTTCAGGCCAACCATAGTCAGAACTGATTCTCCCAGTAGGAACACCAGTCCAAGGAACCCAAGAGGTAATCTGTACATCCAGGAAGGCAAAGAACTAAGAGGAATGAGTGAGGGAGTGAATGAATACTGCAGCAGTGAAGGTGAGGACATCTACCATTATGGTACGATTTTACACAACTGTACTTTGTCCTTACATTCACAGCTGCAGTATTCTTAACATATGGGAGAGTGCCAAAGCTCAAGAAGAAACTAGGGAGGGGGATGGAGCAGAAGATTCCCTAAAAAGCCATGAAGAATGGCACTAGCAAAACCAGCCCAAGCTCTAGAGATACCATCCAATTTGTAGTGCTTAATAAATGTATGCACAGAAGTCCAGGTAGCTGTTTAAAGAATAAAATTAGTATCCATCCCCTTGAAAAAAACACCAGAAGAAGCTACAGCTCTAGCAGAATGAGCCTTGACTGAAACGAGAGGGCACTTGCCATGAAAAGTGTAACAAAAAGAAATAGCCTTAGAAATCCAAGAAGAAATAGTTTGCTTGGATACAGCAAGTCCCAAAGATCTAGGAAAAGAAAGAAATGATGAGATTTTGTAGTAACCTAAGTCTTATCCAAATAAACCTTGAGTTGCCTATACACATGCAAAGTATGCAGCACCCTCTCAGTGTCAGTTTGCAGAGAGGGGAAACAGTAGGCAGTTTAATAGACTGATTAAGTGACAGCTCATTAATCACTTTAGGCATAAAAGAGGGGGTAGTGCACAGGGATACCCTCTCCTCATGAAAGGCCAAAAAAGGAGGACAAGCCATATGGGCCTGTAACTCAGACCCGCTTCTGGCAGAAGTAATAGCTAACAAAAGAATAGTCTTCCAGGAACAATGTTGCAAGGAAGCTGAAGCAGCAGGCTCAAAAGGACCCTAAGTAAACTTCTCCAAAACAAAATTAAGATCCCAAGGGAGTAACACAATATTTAACTTGATGATGTTAATTTTCTTAAATGAAGTAAAGGTTTTTCTATGCCTCTATCTTCATTTCTTCATATTATACATAATTGTAGTATATAGGATATGCAAACATTATTGTGCATATATAAAAGTGATGTGCATGCACACACCTGGCTGAGCTGTAACTTTCTGTAATATATAAAAGTGATGTGCATGCACACACCTGGCTGAGCTATACCTTTCTGTAATATATAAAAGTGATGATGTGCATGCACACACCTGGCTGAGCTGTACCTTTCTGTAATATATAAAAGTGATGATGTGCATGCACACACCTAGCTGAGCTGTACCTTTCTGTAATATATAAAAGTGATGTGCATGCACACACCTGGCTGAGCTGTACCTTTCTGTAATATATAAAAGTGATGTGCATGCACACACCTGGCTGAGCTGTACCTTTCTGTGTAGTTGTTGCAGCAGCAGACAACATGAATTTTTTTTTCCTAATCTGGTGTTTTCTTCAGTGTTCTGTTGGCTAGATTCAGCATAGATCAAACACAACATATTGCTGACTATTCATGTCTTCAAATAAACATGATATTTCATTACTAGGAGGTTTGTATGATTATATAGCATAGATAGGCAAATTGCAGACTTTATCAAAAGCTGCACAGGACACTCGCCTCACTGCTAATGGAGAAACACCAGATCCCTGACTCAAAGGACTAATGAGCTATACCAGACAGCAAGACCAATGGGCGAGCTCGGGTCTATATTATAAACCTGAAAGTTTACTTCAGCGAATGATCACGAGTAAAAACGTTGGTAAAAGAAAGGGTGTTTGTGGGGTCGCAGTACAGTGAGAAGTGGGATTTTTGCCCTTTCCTCACTGTAGTGCAATCTCAGAGTTGGAATATACAGTTAGTGGGGGGTGTGAGAGGCACAGCCCCCCCCCACCACAATCAGCAGTTCGATTACCAGCATTTTCGCTCATGTGATCTGTGGCTGAAGTAATCTTTTGGACTTCTAATATAGACCTGGTGAGGGCTCAACCTTAAAAAGTAAGATGATTGGTCAATGACACACCAATAAAATGATCCCAGGTTAGTTTCCCCTGCTATAGTCAAATGTGTGTCCAGATGTGTTCTTCAGTGAATGGTATTGCCATTAGAAGAACCTCAAGCCTAAAAGGTATCCAGAGATATTATCCTGTGATCTCAAGACGACACAGGAAGACTTTATTTGGGATGGAAATGTATTTCTTAATCATTACCTGCTAAAAATTAAACTAAAATATTAAAAGGAAATTAATGACTTTCACTGATCTAGTACTGTACTTCCTCAATGATGACTTTTAAAAGTAACAAAAATTTTGCTTAAGGTGAATGAGGTATGAAAGGAGAAGAAACATGTATGATGTCTTGAAGCACATGTGCATATATGCAGGCATTTTCTTGTACATGTTCTGGAGATCTCAAACATAAATTAAATGTTTATCTGCAACTCTCTTTTGCACCAATATCATTTTTGTAGGCACATATTTAAGCTACTTCTGGTATTGTTATGTATAAAAGTTGCAGAATAGTTGAATATAATTTGATTTTCATTTATTTTAGGATATATTGCCAACTTACATTGCTTCTTTTAGTTGCCGTTTAGGAAAATGCATTTCTTATTTTGTTCACTCTTTATCTTTCTTTCACCTTCCCACCTTTGACTGCCTACAACTGACCATAAGCTTCCAGCTGCACCATTTATCCTTATGTGACCCTGGTACAATGCCCTGGGGCTGGCACTGTACCAGTGATGGGTTGGGCAGGCGAAGTGGAGTGGAGCAGCCTGCAGCATCACATACTCCGCTCTGCATGCCCTAAATGGGTGGAGCTAATGATGTCACACACATCAATGAACATAACATCAGCTTGTCCCGGTACATCCTCAGATGCCATAATTTTATCAGAAATCTGTCTCACAGTTGCAGCACATGCCCATCACTGGGGATGTGTTCTTATCATGGACAAAAAGCCCTCCCTCCTGGAGTAGGCAATAATAATAATAATAGCAACCTCAGTCTTTCCTAACTCCAGCTTCCCATCAACATCAATGTTCTTGGGTCATCTGGGTCATATTAAGGGCTGCATCCCTCTGTACCATGGAACCAGGGTCCATTCTCTATACTTCTGATGCAGTTTGCTTTGTACTTTCTACAACTGTTTGTGTTAATCTTCTTTGTTGCCTTTGGTCTATGTGCTGACTGAAATAGTTTCTTCTGAGTCAGTCTACTCTTCCAGTTAACAAACATTAAACAATTCAGCAAAAACACAAGCAACTTTTTATTTTCTTGAACTGAATTAGCATTTTTCTGTGTTGTGAACAGCTCTGTTTACTTGCATTGTTCATTCAAGTTAAAATTCATAACATAATAATCTTTTTTTTCTTTGCAGTGGGGGTGACTTTCTACCATCATCTGCCTTAAAATCCTCAGCATTTATCACTGTCATCTTTCCAAGGATGACCTCATTCCTGATCCCAGTGTGAAGCTCTATACTTTAAATACAGTCCTTCACCAATGCGATGAATGGCAGCTCTATATCATTTATGGGTGGGGGCCTGGACCCAGATGGTTCAGCAACGAGTTTACAGTACTGCTGTCAGGGACAAATCTCTAAGTTCTATCACTCACTGGGTGGAGTCCTAGTTTAGATGACTACAGAGGCTGTACTATGTACTGGTAGCTGTGGAATGGAGTGGCTTGGGAGTGGTTTTCATGATGTGATTCCTCAGTTAATGGCTGACAGGCTGGTAAGTGGACATAGAGCATTAAGTCCATTGCACATGCTCACAACAATGCAAATCATTGGCATGCAATAAGCCTTAGTGATGCATGTGTGCCCCTCCACTTGTTACATGGACAAGCAACCCTAGCCCCTTTGCAGACAAGTCTTTTCATGCAAACCTTGGTCTTCAGAGGGATTCGACCATGGCATTTTTGCTCTGTGGATGTGTTCTGTGCCTTCCACCTGAAGAAAACTCATCAAGCAAAGCCTCATCATTCCTCTCCTCTCCCATGCCAGCTCAGGCAGGTGCCCAGGCTGCTAATCAAACTCTGGTAACTGGGGTCGTAGCCATGTCAGTCGAGGTGATGTACAGTAAGCTGTTCTAGTCTGTGGACTACCTTCATGTTGATAAAATATATTTATTTTGTTTTTTCAAGTGTATCTTTTTTTTATACTTTTCTATTTGTGCAGATTTTTGTTGCATGTCTTCATTGAAAATTGACTCGATCCAGGTAGACAATCCAGTCATCAAAATATGACTAAATTGATGGTAGACTCTTTTGTACTGAGGTGGGATAAGATCTGATTTTCAAGGAACTTTTGATATAATTTACATTTTTAAGCAAACAGTTGCAGTTCTCAGGATGTATGTATAAGTACACCCGTTAATCTATTTTCATTCATTTCAGCTATGACAGTAATTTTCACTTAAACTTTATATCATAATATGAGGAGTAAAATATTCTAAATACTTTTCCACATTGTTTTCAGTTAAACAGAAGTGCACCTTCATATGTCACTGTAGTGGTGGCTAAACACACTGTGTTTATCGCTAGCTAGTTAAGGAAGTTATGAAGCTAAAGATAATGCTCTTACAGTCATGACTGACCATTTTATAACTGCCTGTGGAACAGAAAACACACACACCTACTTCAATAAAAATCACTAACATGCAATAAGAGATGTTTATTATGTATTATGAAATCTGCTGTGATGTCATAAGTACCAATTACCCTGACCGGAGAAATTCAACTTATCCTAGTTTAGTGCCACATCAGAAAATTTCTATAAGGAGTCATACTGATAAACATAATCAGAATACATCTAATCGCTACATGTGGCAAGATGGTTTGTTGCTTAGGCTACCAGAACAATGTTTCATCCCTTTCACCTCAAACCTGTGTGTACAAAGATGCTGAAAATTAACTATCCCCAGTCATGATTATCTCTGTGGCACAGCTGCTGTTCCCTCTGAGCAGGTTGCCTCTGTTTCTTCCTCTGTCCTGGCTTCCTTTAACTGCCTGTCTTAGTCTACATTATAGCACAGCATTAGACAGTTTATTCCAGGGCCCATCACTATGTCTGTAAAGTAGTTTTTCCTTACGTTCTTCATGAACAATCCTTCTTCAATCTGATGTTCATGTCATGTCCCCCTACCCTTCATCTTCAGATCTCTCTGTTACTATGGATTTGCTGACAAAGAAGTTGCATTCAGATTATATAGTAATTTCTTTTCTTCTAGTACTAACAAGAACAGCTGTTGATGACACGGACTTTCCATTTCCTTCAGTAGATTGGTAATGTTTGTTGCACACTTTCTACCTTCTTAATCCCCTTTCTTCTCTGTGGTTGCCATGGCAGAGTAGTACTACAGAGATCAACTTCTGACTGTCCTGTACAGTAGAAGAACATGACCTTTCTCTCAGCAGTGTATAACTGAGCTTAACTGCCTGGTTATAAAGTTGGCCAAAAGTGAGCATACTGTTAGCCAAAGAGGATACACCACCACTTACCCTCAAAATAGTGGCATCCCCAGGAATCCTATCAAGTACCATCACTGCCTTCTGTCTTTCATGAATTGTCCCCATATTCCAAAAACAGAAAGGAAGGGTACTTTCAGACATTACTTATATACAAACAATTAATAGAAGTGTAATCTTAAAGAAATAAGTATTAAAATAATGACTTAATGCTGTAACTGATGGTTAGCAACAATGATAAACTCAGTGTGACTTAGTCACAAGAATAAATGTCACTACACTGCTTTTAATTATCCATCTTGTTATAGATATTTCAAAGTATTTATCAGGTAATCTTATGCAGATATAATTTCTCGGAAGAGAACATTACATATCCTTACACTCACTGCTGCAGTTTTCTTAACCAATGAGATTCTCTGCCGTGGAAGCCCGACATCGGCCAGTATACCAAAGCCTACTGTAGCTTTAAGGTATGCTGAATGTTGCATGTATGCTCCTTGCATAGCATAGGGCATAAAAGTGAACCCGGATGTACAATCCTCAGAACTTATTTGCCGCCAGTCTGGACACATCTCCAGATCATTGTTCTGAACACCTAACATTTCTTCCAGTTTGAATGGAGTTGTCTTTCACTATTTCAATGCCTACATTTTCTTGCTGGTTCTGAGCTGCTGCTGCAGATAAGTACTCCATTGGGGTTTTATTTTTGCATAGCTTTTTTGTTGTCTGGGGGGGTTAATGCCTTTCAGTTAAGGATAAATGCCAGTGCGGGAGACAGAGTCCCCATAAAGACCACCACATTGTGTCTTCTTTAATTAGGAGCTTCTCATGACCACACAACCTGTTTGATTTGTCAGGCATTCATACCGAAACCCCTTCATATTAGGCTTTCTTCCCTCTCCTTGTATCGTGAGAACCAGCAAGGAGAAAAGATACAATGGAAGGAACTTCCTGCCCTAAGGGTCAGCTGTTAAGGAAGAAAAAGGTAAGACTAGAATCTTCCACCATCCAGCCTCTGCTGGGTGTTTTTCCAGAGGTCAGTGAGATCCTGGAGGCTCACCCAGCTTTGTTGTTGATTTCCTCTGCCATGACCAGGTTGGAGGCCAGCTTGGATCTGGCTTGCAGTACTTCTGACAAGGCTTTGGAGACATCCATTTTGGACATTCACAGGGAACCACGGTTGATTACTTCTGAGAGGCTAAAGGGTGTCCCACAGATTCTAGTTAGGGAAGAATTTCCTACTACAGTTATTGAATGCTATCCTGTGTTAGAGCCTTCTAAGTTTTATAGGGAGGACATTCCTTTAAAGAAGAAACAAAAACACTAAGCTTGTTTCTCCTGCTCCTAGGGATCCACAGAGTGAGTGGCAGGCCTTTACTCAGAGGTTATTTAATGCTTTGATGGCATTAAAACCTCCTTAGGGGGGTTTCTGTCCCTGCTCTGCATTGGTCCTCTACTCCCCTTAAAAGGCCCAGGAATCAGGATTCTTCTGAGGAGGAATCAGATCCTGATGAGGACTCTTTGGCTTATTCTACCAAAATTCCGTCTCCTTTGGAATATGGGTCACAGGAGGAGGAATCTAATAGCCCTGATACTCCTTTTGAAGAAATTTCTTTGGGGACACATTTTCTAGGATGATGGAGTTTAAGTGGGATTGTGCTCAGGTCTCTGACATCCATAAGAAATACTATGAGTTGCTGCAGATGGAATTTCCTAAACCTACTGCTATCCCTCCTGTTTTGGCTGCTTTGTTGGATGCTTTTTCCAATGCCACTAAAGCATTTGATTCACTGAACCCTGCTCCCAAGAAGTCTGATAGGTTTTATAGAGTGCCTGAGGACTGTAACTTTTTGTATAAATATCCTGCTGCTGACCCCTCATTGGTGTCAGTAGCCTCTGACAAGCCCTCTCAATTGCTTCCTTCACCTAAGTTACTGCCTTTTGACAAGGACAACAGAACTATGTAATGGCTGTAAGAAGGTTTACACCTCTGCTACCTTAGCTTTTAGGAATATTAATTATCAGAGCCATATGTCCAGATATGTGTTGGCTCTTCTTTCTCAGGCTTGTCAGCTTGTTTCAGATCTTCCAGATTCTGAGAATAAAACTTTGGTTCTTTCCTTGCTAGGGACTTCCTCTCATATGGTTAGTCATTCTATCAAATGTAGTTATGATGCAGCAGATGCTTCTTCTAAGGCTGCTGCTTTTGGTTCAGTGATGAGGAGGTATACTTGGCTCAGGCTTCAAGCTTTACCTGATGATACTAAGGATAAGTTGACAGAAGCTCCTCTGGGTAATACATTTTTGTTTGGGGAAGCAGCTCCTGGTTTGTTTAAGTCCCTTCAGGATAAGGGGAAGGCCTTACAGGAGCTTAAACATGCTTCTTTCTCCTGTGCCTACATTTCAGAGAAACTACCCCAATAAACCAACCTTTGTTCGCAGGCAATCTCGCCTTCCTACTAAAGGTAAAAAAAGAGTGTTAAGTGGCCTTCTCCTGCTAAGGTCAGTCAGACTCCAGGGATTCAGAAGTGCTGTATGACTAAACATCTCTTCCCAGCCACATTCCTCTTTCTCTTCACCTTTCTCTCTTTCTGTTTGGCTTCAGATTACTCAGGATACTTGGGTTCTGTCCATTATTTGTCATGGGTACTTCATGGTGTGGAAATCCCATCCTCCTTTTATGGGCATTTCTCAGCTTTCTCAGGAACATCTTTTTTTTCCAAGAAGTTCTTCAAGAACTTTTGACTTAAGGTACTTATTTAATGGGATATCTGTGTCCCTAAGGGAGAAGGGGTTTTACTGAAGAATGTTTCTAGTGCTCAGAAAAGAGGGTATTTAGAGACCAATTCTAGACCTCTGTCATCTAAACACTTTTCTGAAGGTGCCATCCATTCAGATGTTGTCCCTTCAGACACTTTCCTTTCTTGCTCCCTTAGGCCTATATGGTGTCTCTGTCAAGGATGCTTATCTGCATATTACAATCCAGCCTCTTTTCAGGATGTTTCTGCATTTCTCTGCTTCCTGGCATTTTAATTTCTCTGCTTTGCCCTTTGGCTTTTCTACTGCCCCAAGGGTATTCACCAAATGCCTCGCTCCTGTGATTGCTTTTTTGCAGGCTTCAAGGGATCCAAATATTTCCTTACTTGGACAATCGGCTAATTCAGGCATACTCTCCAGAGATCCTTCTCCAAATTGTTCATATTTTCATTTTCCTTCTTCAGAGCCTAGGATTCAAAACAAATTTCAAAAAGTCTTCTCTGACTCCTTAGAATTGTGTCTTTCTTGGTTGCGGGATTCAGAATGTGCCTATGCTGGCATCTCTGCCTCCTCCAAAGGCCCAAACTCTCATTTTCTTCTTTCAAAGTCTTCTTCCTCTGGCCTCCATTATAGCCAGGAAGTTTCTGAGAGCTCTGGGTTTCATGGCATCCACCATTACTATGCTCCCTCTGGTCAAACTCCATATGAGAACGTTTCAGTGGTTTCTGAAGTCTGTGGTTTCAACATGCACATCCTCTAGACTTTGTAGTTCCTCCTCTTCCTTGACTCATAGGTTCATAGGTGTTTACTAGACTAATAACCACAAGGGCCTTTTTAAGCCTAGCCATGCATCCCATATCTCTGACAAGTTTGGATACCCTTGATAAGTGTAAGCAGGGGCCTGGGAGATGGGCCCTGGGAGATGAATCACTTACAGGCTGACTCTGTCCATTAGGGACATAACTGCCAAACCAGGGATGAAGTTCCAGCTCCACATCCAATTGTCCAAGTTGCACTTGAATTGGGTTAGGAAGGAACTCTGCTTCACATGGATGGGGAGCCTGTTCCATAGACGGGGTAGTCTCTGGGATACATAACTGTCTCTCCAGCAGGTCATATGTATATCACCGGCAAGGTTTAAGTCTTTAGAATGGGTAATTCTGGTGCTGTTTGTTTTGTGGATATGCAGAAGGTCCATTAAAGTGGGGTCTGACAATGCCCTGTATGTCAGGTATAGATCTCCCCTCAAAAGCCTGTAGGAGACAGAATATAGGGATAGGGCTTTGAGGCGGTCTGCATAGGACATTTTACTTATTCCCTGCATTTTTTTAGTGAGGAAGCTCTGTGGATGTTTCAATTGTTGGATATTTACCAAAGGGGGCATTCTACTCAGTGATAAGTCTGATGAATGCTGAATACAGTGGAACAATTACTTCCTTGGATTTAGATGCTATACTTTTGTTTATAAGTTGTGCAACATGGAATGGTCTCCTCACTACTGTAGATATGTGATGGTCAAAGGCTAGATTACTATCTATATGTGTCCCTAAGTCCCTAACTACTGGGTCAGCTCTAAGGGGTATGTTGTCAATATGATAGTTAGCAGGAATGGATGACTTCCCAAAGGATACTAATTATGCATTTCTTGGCATTTAGTTTTAGCCCATGGGTCTGACACCAGTTGTTTGTGTCAGCCCATTCCAGGAGAACATTTGTGTCAGTGTGGGATTCAATGACTGCTCCTAATTTGCAATCATCTACAAATTTAGTCAGCCAGAGACCACTGACATTGGCCTTGACTTATGAGAAGTAAATGCCAAAAAGGACTGATCCAAGGACTGATCCCTGAGGTACACCACTTGTGAGTGGCCTCTTTGTAGAGATTGACACCCCAGTTCTAACTTCCTGGGTCCTGTCTGTGAGCCAGTTGTCTATCCACTGGGTGACAAATGAGTTTGTCAACAATGCCTGAGTGAGATATTGTGTCAAATACCTTGGCCAGGTCACGGTAGGCAGTGTGAACCATTTCCCCTCATCTATTGCTTTGGTTATCTTCTCAAAGAAGTCCACCAGGTTGAGTAGGTATGATCTGCCCTTGATGGAACCAAACTGGGTCTGGTACAGTGTCTGGACATTTACTATATCTCTGTTCATCTCCATAGTAATTCTTTCCATGGCTTTACATGCAAGACTAGTGGGACTTATGGGTCTGTAGTTTCCAGGATCTATAGATGGCCCACCTTTGTGCAGAGGGATGGCTGTTGCCATTCTCCATTCATGAGGTACAAAGCCTGTTTGAAAGCTATAGTTAACTAGTAATTCCAGAGGCCCTGATAGGTCATGTTTCATGCTGTTTAAAAGCCATCCTAAGATATTGTCTGGGCCCATTGATGCAGCATTCTTGGTCTTAGAGAGAGCATTAAGAACCTGTTCCCTAGTGATAGTAGGGGGAGTTATATTTGATGGTATTTCCTGAGGGAAGGCTGAGGGGGAGAGTGGGATAAAGTTAGAGGTGGAGAGAGGGGTAAAGTTGGAGCTGAATTTATCAGCCAGAAGGTTTGCTAAATCTTCTGGCTCAGTATAGGTGGCTCCATTTACAATGAGCTCTGCACACAATTGTGTATTGCCTTTGTGGTTGTGGACATAGCTGGTCTAACTGTGTGGATGCCATTATAACCTTGCGCTGTTGGTGTGCTGTCTGTGGCTTTAAACCATGTCTCAGTGACTCCACAGATGTCAGCATTCTCTAGTGTGAAGAGAGCTTCTAGGGAGTGGAGTTTTTTGTTTAGACTCCTAGTATTGAGCAGTAATACCTTTAACTTTTCTCGGTTTTGATTTCTGTGTTTTTAATTACTTTTCAGTTTGGCATTGCCTAGAAAAGGCACTATGGGGGAAGACAATATTTTAGCTTGTATTCAAAAGCCTAGAGGGGAGAGGTGCAGACCATCCCTGGCAAAGCAGCATGGTCTGTTGACCATCTACTTCCATGCTGACAAATATTGTACCCCCTTAGACTGACACCAGAAAATAAGCCAATTCTTAAAGTCAATCATCTTTTGTTTGTATTGTGGCATCATCCTTGGAGAAGGTAAAATGCTGCTCAATGCTAGGATCATACCAGCCTGAGATACATAATCTGAGAGCTCCATGATGTCTCTCTTCATATAGCCTAGGAAGGTATATCTCAGGTCATTTACTCCCACTTGGACTATGACTGAGTCATATTGGTACTTGTGGTCCGATGACCTGAGTGTGTCCATAATGTGGCAGATCCTAGCCCCTGATAAGCAACTGACCATGACTTTTTCCTTACTCAGCCTGGTGAGAGGGAAATCGGTATGCCTCACAATGGAGTCTCCAATGACTAGAATGTTGATTGTGTGGTGGCTTGCCTTATGGACTTAGAGGTAGAGGCTCCATGAGATGTAGCTGTATGTGTTGATGTGGGTGTTTTTGAAGAGCACATTTGGGGCTACTGAGGGTATTTTTTGTGTGTACTTTGTCTAGGAGGTCTTTGTGATTTAGGAAGGTTACATTTAAGTAACTCAGTATATGTGGGTCGATATGTCTGCTTTGAATTGTGCGTGATGGATGCAACGTGTGTATTACTGACAACCTTACTGACATTAGGAGTGCTTTTAAGTGAGTGCTTTGCCTCCCGTGACATTGTGTAAATACATCTCTTACATACCATTAGCAGTTTGATTTAGAATTAACTCGTTGTCAGTAAACATGAGGCAATTTCTGCATTACCTCAGGATACCCATATCCACCAAGCTGGTAAGAGACTGTGGGAAAGTTCATATCCATGGCAACAGACTCTTTTTTATTGATTAGACAGTTGGAGTATGAATATCAATCAATGTCAGGAGTATCCAGTTTGCAACTATGGGGACAGTGCTTGTTACTGCAAACTATTTGTCCTGTGTGCAACTAGGTATTGGAGAAATTTTAGTTGTACTTTTACAGAAAAAATGTCACTCAAGGTGTCTGAGTCTGTACAGAGCACTGCCAAACACTTGAGGGTGAAATATTTAGGCAGATATTCTGAAGTTAGGAACAAATCAAGTAATAATAGCTTGTCAAGAATGGTGAAAAGAGGGGAGTCGCATGAATGGCTACTGCCTGCCTGCTACTGGTGCTGGTCTCACCACAGTTTCTCTCTGCTGGGATACAATGCTCCTTTGATTCTTCTCTCACCAAAAGCAAAACATTACCACCAATCCCAAGATGAGAAGCAGGCCACAGCCTTCTTGGTGATCCGCAGTCTTGTCCAGGTATTCACAGACAATGCCACAGTGATGTGGTATATAAACAAACAAGAATGAACAAGATCTTACCTTCTTTGCCGGTTGGCACTCCTGGTATGGGATCTTGCTGTCCAGTATCAAGTGACTCTTCAGGCAGTTTATAACCCTTCAGGTCAAAACACTGTGGCAGACACTCTGAGTAGGTCCTTAACTCAATCCCATGAATGGATGCTTCACATGAATGTGTTTTTGGACATTGTCCACCAGTGGGGTACTCCTCAAGTAGGTCTATTTGCCTCCCCTCTGAAAAGACAACTCCTCTATTTTGTGCCAGAGTCCCAGGTCCTCTGGTGTGGAAGGTGGATGCCCACTCATTTTCTTGGAAGGGGATGTTTCTTTATGCATCCCCTCCCCTTCCTTACATTCCAAAAGTCCTGTTCAAGATTCAACAGGATGCTCCCAAAATGTTGTTGGTAACTCCCTTTTGGCTGTGATAGCACTGGTTCCCTCTACTTCTGGATCTAGCCAGGGCAGTCATTACAAGTTACCTCACAGGGTGGATCTCCTTACACAAGACCAGGGATCTCTCATCCATCCCCAACTGTACACTCTTCAACTGAAACTGTGGGTGATAGGATTTTGATTCCTCTTAAACAACTTTTTTCTGAGGGATGTGCTGTAGGTCCTGCAGGAGGCCAGGAAACCTATTACTAGGAAATCCTACTTATCCAAATGGAAGAGTTTTTCTATTTGGTGTCTCTCTTGTAACCTGGACCCACTTACTGCGGATGTTCTTTTGGTTCTTATTTGTGAGTTTTTCAATGCTGGTTTGGCCTTTTCTTTTAAGTCCCAGATATCAGCTATCACTGCTTGTCTGCCTTTGTCTCATCGTTTAGCTTCTAGATTTGAGGCTAAATTCCTTAAAGATCTCTCTAGCACTAGACCTCCCAGGAAGCCTGTTCCTTCTCCCTGGGATCTTAAGTTGACTCAGGCTCCTTTTGAGCCTGCTGCTTCAGCTTCATTGCAACATTGTTCTTGGAAGTCTGTTCTTTTGTTAGCTCTTACTTCTGCTAGATGGGTTTCTGACTTGCAAGCTGTTAAGGCTTGTCCTCCTTTTTTATATTTCATAAGGACAGGGTGTCCTTGCATACTAATCCTGCCTTTATGTCTAAGGTGGTTAATGAATTGTCACTTAATCAGTCTGTTGATTTGCCTACTTTTTTCCCCTTTCCACAATCACCCAGTGAGGGGTTGCTGCATACTTTGGACATGCATAATCAACTCAGATTTTAAGGTTCTTAGAAAATCTGATCAGTTTGTTTCTTTTCATCCTAGGCCTTTAGGATTAGCTGTATCCAAGCAAACTTTTCTTCCTGGATTTCAAAGGCTATGTCTTTTTGTTGCACTTTTCCTGGCAAGAGCCTTCCTTTCTCTGTAAAAGTCTCATTCTGCTAGAGCTATGGCTACTTCTGGTGCTTTTTTCAAGGAGTTGGATACTAATTCTATTCTTGAAGCAGCTACTTGGACTTCTGTGCATACTTTTACCAAGCACTACAAGTTGGATGGTATTTCTAAAACTAGGGTTGGTTTTGCTAGTTATTCTTCATGGCTTTTTAGAGGGCTCTGTTACACCCATGCACTGGCCCAGCAATCAATGAGCTTCAAGCCTCCCCACTAACACCAGTGAGGGGCATCCATATAGGGAAAGGATAATAAGTACACACACAGTAAAGTACAATTTCCCTTAAGAGCACACAGAGATCACAGTCAGTGTAGGGCTGGTTTCTCCCTTTCTCTCCGGGTCCCCAATAAGACTCCTCACTGGCACAGCTATAGGGTCCAGATCTCAGCCTAGTGGGTAAGTTAAAACCTCCAGCACCTCCTCTGTCCAACCAGTGCTTTGTGTCCCTGCCAATTAGCTGAGACACACACACCCTTTGAGATAAGAGTGATATACAACCACACAGACACTCCTGGGGAAGGCTGGCACAGGTTCTCCAGCTGTGCCCCTTTTACCCAGACTATACGGTAGTAAAACTTACCACCACCCACTAATATTTATCAGCTACTAAAAGGCCCTTATGAAAGGGTGTCCGATCATACTATGCAATATTATTATCCAAATGGTAAGTGTAACTGAACAGTCAAGGCTTATTGGAGTGGCTTGGCCAGTATTACTATATATATATATATATATATATATATATATATATATATATATATATATATATATATATCTGCAATTTACTCTTAGAGCTTAAATTATCTCTATACAAAACAGCCACAGTTGAAAGGTTTAACAATATTTAATAATAAATAATAAAAACACAAGACAATACTTCTCACTACACAGTGCTAGTCAAGAATTCAGAGATTACAGAGAAATACTTAAAATAGTACAGTAGAAAAGTTCTGATATCAATACATAAAAAGACTAATCTAATCTTCTTAGTTCCTAGCTATATCTAAGAGAAAACACAGTTCTAAAATAAACTTACGTATAGAGCAAAGCAATGCTGGTGAGTTGGATGTTCTGAAGACAAATGCTAAATGCCCTCATTCTTTCTGTCCTTAAATTGATAACACAGTACCACTGATTCATTTCAGATTACATCATTTCTTTCTGGTTCCCAGGCTAACAGAAACTCAGAGGTTAATAGCCCTTTTGATCTTGCAGCTGGTCATGAAGCCAGAGCAATAAAAAGTTATTCATGCAAATTCTAGCAATTAACTCTGGTCTTAAAACAATAGCCAGAATTCCTTCTTCTAGACATATCGGCTCTTTTAGATCAAAGAATTTCACAGTGCTTGACTTATCAGCTTTCTTACAGCAGAGTGCACTGTTACATTTTTTTTTTCAGTTCAACGTCCAATACAGTCTTTTCACATTTAAGAGAACAAGCCTGTGGCTTACGTTAATATTTACAAATGACAGAATTATCTACAAAATTCTATCTAACTAGGCTGGCAGCCTTCACCTATCTTCACAGGCTCTACTGCTTCCTCCTCCCAAGTTTCCTCTTGGACTTTGGCACACTCCCACTGGTTAAAAATACTGCAACTGTGAATATAAGGACATAGTACAGTTGTGTAAAATATTGCCATAACAGTAGATGTCCTTTCTTTCACTACTGCAGTAGTAATTCCCTCCCTCCTTCCCCCTAGTTTTTTACCTTCCTAGATGTACTGATTACTTCCTGGGTTTCCTTAGACTGGGTGTTTCTACTGGGGCAATCAGTTCTAAGGATTGTACATCAGGATATCACCTTTATGCTCTATGCTATACCTTAAGTTACATTAGGTTTTGGTATACTGGCCAACCTTAGGCTTCCACAGCAGGGAATCCCATTGATTAAGAGTACTGCAGCAGTGAAGAAAAGGACATCTACTGTTCCGGTCAGATTTTATCCAACTGAACTTTTCTTTTCATGGAGGTGCTCAGTGTGATATTACCTGATACTGCATTCATGTTGCAAGAGGAACTGTATTTTATCTATTAAAGCTGTGTTTTACCACATACCAGGTGTGAGCCTCATTGCCTGTGGTTGGTGCGCTGGATGCAATTTTGTGTAGTTCCCTGATTTTGGGTTTGTTCAGTATTTCATTTATTCAAGTAGTGACTATTATTGTGAGTATAGGAATCTGACAATGTTTAGATAACGTCCTAGTTTAACTAGGCAAGCCTAACTGTTAAAATGCCATGTCTATGGTCTGCGACAGAGACTTTCCAGATTAGTTTATAGAACCATAAAGTATTTTGTTTAGGAGAGTTGTAGTTTACAGGGGCCAGTAGAAGTTTTTATTCCTCCTAGGTAAATGTAATCCCAAAAAACTACTATTGAAGGAATGATGTACTATACTCATCCCAGGCCTGCATTTGACAAGCAGTGCGGATGTACAAAAATGCATCTTTTCTGCTTTTGGCTTGGTTTACATAGCATAAAACATTGCTCTAGTCTACTCTCAACATCACTAAACCGATATATAACATCATCTTACTCTGTTAACATTAATGTTTCTTGACTGGATGTATTACATTTTCAGGTGTACTTATTTTATTCAGAGTTTGTGATGCAGCAAAACATTTTATCTCTACATACCACAGTCCTACAATCTCCCTTTATCTCCTTCCAGCAGTCAGTAACACCCATCAACACACATATACTTCTGTTAAACCACTGTCTCCTGTCATTGTTATTGCTATCAAGTTACAGTTTTATCAGTTTCCTGTAGCTGTACATGCAACAGTCCTTGTCTGCCTGCCCATGCGAATATTGCTAGCTCAAATGGAGACAAAACAGTAATTTAAATAAAAATAAACGAAAGCTATGAAATCCTCTGCTGTTTTCAAAGCCTTCCTAGGACAATACAAATAACTTCTTCATTTTGCAACTAAATTGGGTGTGTGATGTATTTTTCCTTCTAATTAGTAAACAGAAATATGTGAACATAAGATGTTTTAACGATTTATTACTCAAGTTCTAAAATTCTTGGCCTGTCAGATAGGTTTCCCTGATAGTCATCCTCCTCTTTATCTTGATATATGGATGTCCTGAGAGAAGATGATATGAACTGCTGACTGCAAACTTGAGTATTTATATTCATTGAAAAACAAACATGCCATTCCTGCAAGTCAGAGTCCTAGAAAAGGATTTTTTTTGTAAGGGGAAAGCCCCCCTGCAACTCCCCTCTTACATAAATATACTAACTCCAAAGTTGCATAACCCTGGGGAAGTTAGAAGCACTCCGTAATGGTAAAAAGTAGTTGCACATAGTGTGATCTCAGAAAACAGCAAATGTATGTAAATGTATTTAGCTCAGGGAGTTGGAACTATAGAGATGAACAAAAAGAAAGCCAAACACTGGTAAAACAAGCAAGCCACAAAAAAACAGTGTATGGAGGTTGCAGACCACCAATAAATATCCAGATGAAATCCAAGTAGCTTTATTTTGACAATTGAGATGACATTTGATGGGACAATTTAATCAAAATGTAGCTCTCTTGATGTACACGGCATTCATCATTGCCTGTGACAACACTAATATTCTGTGTCACCAACTCCCACAGATAAATAGTAATAAAGTAGTAATACAGTTTGTTAGTGTGGCTTTCAGGAAATTCATATATTTGGCTGTCACAAGATATGAAGAGCAAGAGATCTATGAAGTGGGTAAGTAGTATAGTGCTCATACCATAGAACATTTAGTAAGACACGGAAAACTACCAAATGCTATAACATTTAATTGTAGCTACATTAACATTCTTTTCCAAAGTAGACAGAATTACATTTGTATTTAACATTTGTTAGAGCATTCTGGGAAATCCAGGCTGCTTAAGTGCCACCAGAAACCTTTATCAGCATCCAAAAGACTTAGTAAGAAGTGACAGCTATTTGAGAGAGCACACTGTGACCATTAAGGCAATACACATGACAGTGGCAACCATATCATAACAATTGTTAATGCTTAAAGTTGTCTTTAAATAACTACCATAAAAGGGTTCTTGTCATAGTTAATTGTGGCAGCAGAATGGTTGTATGACCAGGCCAGTTTTGAATGGTAGGAGTAATTCAACTATGCAGGAGGAAGGGGACTTTTCTTAAAATCCATATTGCAACAGGCTCGGAGTGCATTATATTAATATTTGAGATAAGCTCCTTTATGATGGAGTAATGATTTTGCCCCGTACGCCCCTTGAAGAAAACACATTTTTAGGATTTGTACAAATATTTTCATTCAAAAACAGCATTCTGTAAACATTAATTCATTGTACAGTTATGTAACAGACAGTCCTATAATTTCTGGAAGGCGGCACCTTGATAGAGGCAGCATTCATCAGTGCATCCAAGTTATTATTTCTGGTGCCTTAGCTTTCCTTAAGGGAGAGTGTGTGAAACATCAGAAATTATATTATCTGTTTCTTCGACTCCAATTAAGTCACATCTGAAGTACAGTATTCTCTTTCAGAAGACACTATTTGAAAAAGTCTATGAAATTATTGGATGGAATCTGGAGGGGGGGGGGTTTGAACAAAAAATGGTTGGAGAATCTTATTAACTCAGTATTAAACATAACTTGAAAGGCTGGGCTTGTGAAAAAAGTGAGGGCACATCAAGGGTTTCAGAAGATTGATATAAGGTACAGCAGATAGGATGAAACTAATCAGGAAGGTTGCTCAGGTGAGAGATCACGCATGCCTTACCATAATCACTCATGCCTTACCATAATCAGAGATCACTATAGCTACTTAATTAAATTCTGGGACTAAAATGCAACCAGAATTGAAAATGTTTCCAGAACCATTTAATGTGCAGAATAATCCTGTACCCATTTCTAATATTAATTTCTGCTAAATTGCCAACACTCGGGAATAATAAATACCCCTTCTAGTTGCACATTTTGTCTAAGAATTGTGCCATTTACCATTATAAAAATCTGCAAACCAAATATAACCAAAGAGAGCATCAGAGATAATCATTTATGGTGTTGGGTTTAAGGTTGAAATTATAAAGTACTTACACTGATGACAGTATTTTCCCAGGACTGTCTAAGTGACTAAATCGTGAATTTTAACAACAGTGATTGATGGTTGGAAAGGGCCTAGGGCAAGTGGAGGGAAGGCATGGGTTCCATTTTAATTATGTAACAAAAGTCTGCATTGCATGGATGTCAGGATAAACTGCTAGTCTTTCTGGTTTAGAAGGTTTTGTACAACACATGCACATGCATGTAGATGTACACACATGCACAAACATATGCAGATTATGACTCATGAAAATGAAAAACACATCATAGCCTCCTGCATGTGATTTTGATGTGCCACACATCTTACTGAGTAGTGCCCACTGTCTAGCAAAGAATATACAAAAAGAAAACTTTGGTAGCCTAGCAGAAGCCTCTGCTGTGTGACCAAATGGTTGTACCAATTGGACTGTAAAGTGAGACCAACTGGACTGTTTAATGAGGCAGAAGATACGTAGCTTTGTGCAAACATTGCATCTATATCCCGTCATTCATTCATTCGGTATTGTACAACCACAACTATGTGGTGGGGTAAATGATGCATAATGTTATTTCCTCACTGTGTAACATTGTACAAGCAAGACTGTATAGTAAGGTAGAAGGAGCATAATGCTGTCTCCCCCACCAGTGTAGCATTTTACAAGCAGTGCTGTATAGTGAGGTGATGCGTAATGTTATCTTTACACCAATGTAGCATTGCACAAGCAAGGCTGTACAAGTGATGTGGAAGATGAATAGTGTTGTGTAACCAACACAAGTATATCCCTCCATCCATGTAACATTATACGAGTAGTACACGTATGTCACCAGGACTACCCTACACAGGTAAAGTAAATGCAATTAATTTGACTTTATGTATATGTTGTGTGACACATGATTCACCACTAATCAGCATGTGTTCCCTACACTGTGGAACCAGATGTTATACATATTGCACACATACCTCATTTTATAGATGTAAACAAGTCACGGAGAAAGAGGTCACAGTGACATTTACAGGTCAAAATTTAAACTGCATCTGGAACAAGATATAGGTAAATCTGTGTGGCATGCATTCTAGTAAGGCTACACCATTCTTAAATATCTACTATAAATCCTCTTTACAGCCCACTTATTACTAGATGGCTTTAAGACTATATAGACTATTATCCAAGACTATATAGACTATTATCCATACTACAAGGTAGTCATAGTTGCAATAATCAAACTAAAAAAAAAAAAAAAAAAAAAAAAAAACTAAAAAAAAGTAGTTGCTTTATGTAAAGTGATAGGTACCTATGTGAGGGTACTCACCAGGGCTTGAAGATGTATTCAATTGCAGAAATACTGCTCTCTGTCTCTCCATTTAGACCCCAAAGGGGGTCCTCAGTGGGTAGTCAAAAGCTTTCTCACCATCACACCTAAAACTACACTTGCTACTACTTACCTGCTCCCCTCACTATTTTATGCTGCTCTCATCCTTACTAACTTATAGGCATCCCAAAAATCAAAACAATGCTATAAATATAGCAAATATCTGTTTAAGAACCCTCCACTGCACTTAAAAGCCTAAATTAGTTAGAACTACTCCATCAGCTAACATATAACACAGCCTTTTACCACCTGTAAAATTATACAGCATCCATTTGCTTGTCCAGCACTAAGTACCGTTTTGTATAACTATGCTTCCAATCAGTCATTATGATCCGGTGACCAAACATTTCTCCCTGTACACAAATCTATCAGTTCTGTTGGGCATAGTTTACTCATACCATGTTGCTAAGGCCCGGACCTCCTTACCTGTATCCATCAGGTCAATGCCCTCATTGCAGTCCTTTAAAACCATTCTGAAAGACTTCTTAGCCAAAATATGTCTCTACTCTTACTCAAATCCAGGATAAACTGTATCCCTAAATATGAGCAGGAACCTATCCATAGCTTATACCTCCTTATGCTCCCTTCTTCTCTCACTTCCTTGCTTCAGTTAATTTCTCTCCCCTGACTCTTTCTAAATATGATGTAACTGTGTTTTCCTCTCGCTTCATAATGCAATTCCTGTGTGTATTACACTAACTTATCTTTAGTTTCTGTATAAATTGGCTAAAGTGTCTCTAAATATTAAATCAGTCAAATAAATTATATCTATTCTTAGCCAATGTTTTCACATCATGTCTAATTTGGTGTAGTTATTTAAATGGTAGCTGTTTTTGTATTATTTTTGAAGACTATAAAAGTATTGCTCTTAAAATGGTTTTCTAATATTTTGGAGCGTTTTCCCCAAGGCCTCTCCTGAAAATGGACACCTACCCAATTGGAATTTCCCGGTAATCAAATGTCAGTAAATAAGTAAACGTATCCCGATTCCAAAGCTTTCCATTTCCTTTACATAGATTGGTCTGTCAGAAACCTTGGTTAGCACCCATATTGGAATGTATTAACATTAGCATAGTAGTCAAAACTTCAACTGTTAGCAATGTCAAATGCTCTCTTTGATCACTTTGTTTATATATTGTGGGCCTATACTGGTTTAGAGGTTGCTATTTTCACCACAGGGGTCATATGGTCAACTCATTCAGTAGATTATGACTGTTTCACAATCACACCTAAGATCTCATTCTTGCTTTGGTTTAGAACTATTGCATGATGCATGGTCTGCTGGTACCGCAGCTGTCGATATTTTAATACCGTACTCTCCTGGTAAGCTATCGCACTGAGAGAACAACTTTGCATGTCTCTGCAAAAGATCGAGCCAGTCACTGTATCTTCTGATTAAAATCTCAGTCTTCTGTACTACATTTTTACTGAACTGTTTGTTATTCTGTTTACATTCTGGTTTATTCTATGCCTTGGTGACTTTCAAAAATCACTCAGTGTCAATTTGAGTGTGCAAATATCTATAGGCTTGCATGACATATATTCATTTTACCATGCCACTCATCATATTAAGTGACCAGGTATGTTCATTGACAATACACAGTCTCATCCAAAGAAACAACATGAAATAAAATCATATGTTTCTTATCCTTGTAATCCCATACTAGTAATACAGGACTCACAGGATTCATTTCATGCCTTGTGTATGTTTGTAAAGTACAAGGTGGTTTGCTCGTTTTGCATAGGTTGAATTATTAATCCTATTTGTTAGAGTTTTTTACAGCAGTCACAACTGGTTAAAGGTATTTTAAGATACATTGTTGCCTTTGTTAATTAATCTAAGGAAGCGTTAGGTTAATGCAAAAGCGCTCATCCTTTTTATCATGTTTTGTTTGTTTTCTTTTTAATTAGAGTATGCTACAAACTGTGGTAACTGTATGGTTTTTGTATTTGTTGTTGCTTTTGGTACTTGAATTTACCTATCCCATTTGGTGTTAGATTGGCCTTATCCATTCCATGGTCAGTAATGATATATCACTCCTAGTGAGAATAACTGGGATCATACCATAGACAATTTGAAGGGACCCATGTGTGGGATAAAGCATTTAGGAGCTGCCTCTGGCCATTAGTAGTGCAGTGGCAGTCCTGGGGTAAATCTATTATCCATCCATAGTTCAAGTTGCAATTTAATATGAACAGGGATGAGCATTGTTTTATGTGGATGGGGTATCTTTTCCAGAGCAGTGGTTTCCTGTATGAGATGTAGCTGTCCAACAAACCATTCTGCTGATGTAGTAGAAAAGGTTTAGATCCCTTGACCGAGTATTTCTGAGGCCACTGGACTTGCTGATGTACAGTAGTTCTATCAGTATTGGGTTGGATGATGCCTTGTGTGCCAGACACAGGTCACCTCTTAGCAGTCTTTAGAATACTGAGTATAATGGTAGGGTGCTGAGCTGGTCCTTGTAGGACATATTGTTTAAGCCTTGTATCTTTTTAGTGAGGTATCTGTGTGGGCATTCCAATTGTTGCATGTGTCTGCACAGATGCATAACAAAGGGGGCATTATACTCAATGACTGGCTTGATGAGGACTGAATAAAGGGGAAAAGTGATATCCCTAGATCAAAACACAATCCCTTTGTTTCTAATCTGCACAATGTAGAGAGATTTATTATGCCTGTGGACACATGGTGATCAAAAGTTAGGCTATTGTCCATATAAAAAAAATCTAAGGAGCTCAGGAATTAACTAACATAATGAATCAAAATAACTGATTGAGCACTTTCATTCCTTTATTTGATTATGGAACTTCATTTTATTTATTTTTTATTTTATTTTATTTTACATTTGTTGACCGGGCTAGTCTAGCTGGATATATGTCCATTTTCAGTAGAGGCCCGGGGAGAAAACCTCCACATTAAAACAGACTAGACACACAGAGTATTAAGTAATAAGTTGCAGAACATTAAACTTCAGATGCAGATAGGTTGCTAGACAAAAATAGGTGATTAAGGTAATTTAGCAAACACTGATGGAACAGAAGAACAGCACAAAAATAAGATGAGGTAATACTTGTTTTTTTTTTTTTTTTTTTTTTTGTGAATGCTGTGGGAAGAAAGTCTTCTGCAGAATATGGGAGATCAGGTAGTTGAAAACAGGATTGGAAGAGTAAGATGCGGCGGAGAAACTCAGGAGAGAAAAAGAGGTAAATTACATCTTAGGTGTATATGAGCAACTAGAGCATCTAGATGGTAGAGGCCTTAAAGTGGCAATAAAGTGAGTAAGAAACTTGGGAAGACTGATCGTGATGTAAATAGACAGAGATAGTCTTAGTCAGGGTTTGAACAGGGACATAGCCAATGGTTTTTAAGGTATTGTTTTAGTTTCTTTTTGAAGAGTGAAGTTGAAGATAGTGATGTGAGTTCCCTGGGAAGTAGGTTCCAACTTTTCCCCACAGTATTAGAAAAAAGTGAATCTCCTGCTGTGTTGTTGGGTTTATGTATGGATACCAGAAGTTTATTGGCTGAGCGTAGGTTTGTAAGATTCTTATATGGGAAGATTAGACTAGTGAGAATTTGTATGTTTTCTGGGTGGTAAAAGGTTTTATATGCAATATTCAGTTGATGAAATAAAATTTGATTGTGGAATTCAAGCCAACCAAGCTGCTTCAGATTTAGGCAGTGGTGTGTTCTAAAAGGGGAGCTGGTAGCAAATCTGGCAATATTATTGTAAGAGACTGCCAGCTTGTGGAGGTTGCATTTGGATAGATTTGTATATATAGGAGAGGCATAAAAGAGAGTAGAGATAAGGTGGGGTTGGGCAATAGTAGTTCTAGCTATGGGAGTAAGGAAGGGCTTTATTTTGTAGAGGGAGCCCAGTTTTCGATTTACTGATTTGATTGTGATGTTGATGTGAGTATCATAGTTAAGGCTGTGGTCAGTAGTTACTCCTAAGAGTTTAGTAGTAGTGACAGGAGATACGACTGTACCATTTTTAGATTTGATAGTGAAGTTAAGTGGGGTGGACTTTTGCGTAGGAGTAAAGAGCAAGAGTTTAGTCTTTTTGGGGTTAAGTAGGAGACACTGCTGTAGAAACCATTCTTCTACAAGCTCAAAGGTATTCTGGGTGAGGGACTGCAGTTCAGATGGCCCTGTGGCTGAAGATATTAATGTGGAGTTGTCTGTATATTGTATAGTTACAGCTTGGGGAATACTAATAGATAGATCATTTATGAAGATAGAGAACAGAAGAGGGACTAATATGGATCCTTGGGATACACCAAGGGTGACAGGTAGGTGGGAGGATAGAGTGTTTTCCCATAACACTGCCTGTTGCCTATTGTCTAGCTAGGACTTGAACCACTGTAATGCTTGAGTATCAAATGAGAGGGACTTGAGAAGATTCAACAGTAGCTGATGGTTAACCATGTCAAATGCTTTTGAAAGATCAATAAAGATAGCAGAGGACAGGGTATTATTGTTGTGATTTTTGTTGATGTGGTCAGAGAAGGAAAGGAGGGCAGTAGTGGTGCTATGGAAAGGCCGAAAGCCATGCTGGGAGCTGGCTAATAGGTTATTTTGAAGAAGATGGTCTAATAGTTGATGGTGGATGCATTTTTCCATGATTTTTGCTATTGGAGAGAGGAGGGCAATTGCACGGAAGTTTGAAAGTTCTGATGAGTTGCCACCTTTATGTAGTGGGATGATATGTGAAACTTTCCAGATGGATGGAATAGTACCTTCAATAATGGTTCTATTTATAAGGATAGAGATTGGGTAGGCAATAACTTTGGCGGCAATTTGAAGGTATTTAGAAGGCAAATGGTCTGCTGAAGGGGTAGAGGGTTTGTGTTTTTGAAGGAGGGTACAGATGAGGGATGTGGGGACAGGGCAGAGTTGGAAAATGGGAGATGAGGTATGTGAGGAGGACAGATTTGAGGATACATGAGGTAGAGAGTTAGCAAGTGACTGGATGGCTTCAGTAAAGAAGTTATTGAAGGAGTCAGCAATTTGTTTGGGAGTGTCAAGGGTAATTCCAGATGGGGTTGGAGTTTTAGAATTGCCTGGGTGAATGAGTCTAGTGCTACCTGACCAAAATTTCTGTGGACTTTGCTGGTTAGTATTTTGAAGTTGGAAGAAGAAGTTTTTTTTGTCTGATATTATAGATGTTTTAGTAGAGTTTCTGAGTTGTTTAAATTTTACACGATCAGATGGGTTTTCCGAGGTAAGCCATTTGGCCCAGACTTTGTTTCTTAGCAACATTTTTTTCTTGGATTCCTTAGTAAGCCATGGAGCTGTTTTGGTGGAGTTCCTAAGTCTACAGGAAGGGGCATGGTAGTCAAGGATTTCAAGGAACTTAGAATTAAAGTATGCCACAGCTTCTTCAAGTTGGAGGTGTTTTAATGGTGTCCAGTTACATACACTCAGTTCATTTTGGAAGTGTTCTGGGTTGAAATGTTTATTTGAGTGAGTAGTTCTAAAAGTTGTAGGGCAGGGTATATTAAGCTTTTTCCAAATAGTATAGGTTAGGGAGTGATCACTAAGGTCATCAGGCAGTATACCTACATTATAGGTTATGCACTGGGTATTTATTAGGATCCAATCAAGGGTGGTTTCTTTGTTGGTGGGTTTATGGGTGTGGGTAGGTGAGGTGATAATTTGGGAGAAGCCATGTAGATTTATGTGATTAGTTGGGTTGTCAGTATTACAGGTATTCCAGTCTATATTAAAGTCACCTAGCACAATGGTTTCCTGTGGATAGTTAATGGACAGCCAGCAAAGGATATTTTCTAGGGAGTTGATGTTATTGCCTGGAGGAAGATATGAGCATAACATGTAGATGGATTTACAAGTATTTAGCTGTAGCTTAGTGATAATAATTTCAGAGTTATTAGTGGATGGTGGGTGAGGATCTAGTAGTGAAAGTTGGAGCCCTGCTTTGTATATTATAGCCACACCCCCACTCTTCTTGTTAAGGCGATCCATTCTTAAAATGTTACATCCAGGAGGGGTGATTTCATAGTCTTGGGTTTTTGGTTTTAACCATGTTTCAGTTAAGCAAAGGATGTCAAAGTCATGTACATCCAGTAGGACATGAAGGTGTGTAACTTTATTGTTTACACTTCGTATATTTAAGTGAGCTAAGAAGAGGGAGTTGTGAGGCCTTGTTGGGGTAGGAGGGGGAGAGGTAGAAGGCCTACTAGGGGAAGCAGGACTAATGTTGGTAGGGCCTGGATTGGGATGTATATCACCATCTTGTAGGAGGTGTAGGTATAGTCTATATGTGTGGATTAGAGAAGGGTTCAGTATGTTATGTCCTTTCTTAATAAGGTGGTGTTTGTAGTTAATATGGGTGACTCTATGATATTTTGGGAGGAAATACTCCCAGACATTAAAAACATTAATTTAAAACTAACCTGGCTTTAAAAAGTCTGCCATAAATCACATGTGGCTATGAACCAATCAAAACCCCAAAATGAAATAAAATCAGTACTTTTAAAAAAAAAAGCTATTCAAAACTGTTAAAGTCAATGCATGCCAGCACTAATAATAGAAAATAAAACTTAAATTCTTAAAAAACAAAAGGTAGTGTTATTACAATCTCTTCATCAAGAGAAGGCATTTTAAATTAATATGGTCATTCAGACCAAGTGGCTTATCAGGAATTAATCTAATCTTCCATTCTGCTTCTTAAAATTCAAGTAAAACATTATAGTTCCCCTTAAAAGCATTTTATCTCAATCAAGTCAAGCAAAAAAAGTGAACGTCTTGAAATTATTACACACTAAGGTGTGCCTAGCCAGAGCGTTATTGCTGTCTTTTTTTTCTTTATAGCCGTGTTATGTTCAAAAATTCTTTTGAATAACTTTCTAATAGTTTTGCCAATGTAGAAACAATGTAAATGAGGGCTGAATAAAGGGGAAAAGTGGTATCCTTAGATCGACACAATCCCTTTGTCTTTAATCTGCACAATATAGAGGGACTTTCTTACAACTGTGGACACATGGTGATCAAAAGTTACGCCATTGTCCATATAATTTCCCAAATCCCGAACAACTGGGTCAGCTTTTAAGGATATGTTATCAATGTAATCCCCCCAGGGGAGATAATTTCCCAAAGGATACAGTAATGCATCTTTTGGCATTTAGTTTCAGTCGATAATTTTGTCACCAGTTACTTATTTGGGATAAACCTTCCTGCAGGAAGGCTAGGTCATTAGGGGATTCAGTGACTGCTCCTAGCTTGCAGTCATCTGCAAACTTAGTCAGCCAGAACCTTTTAGTATTTGCTTTTACTTCAGAGAAGTAGATACTGAATAGGAGAGATCCTGGCACTAAACCCTGGGGTACTTCTTTGGTGACTGATCTCTTTGTGAAAGTAGCTTCCACTAAGTTGCTCTCCTATCTCCTGTCTGTGAGCCATTTGACAATCCAATGGGGGACATATGGGTTTATTCTCAGTTTATTTAGCTTTTCTGATATGCCTGAGTAAGGGATTGTGCCAAAAACATTGGCCAGTCATGGTATGTGTACTGGATTACTTTCATCCATTGCTTAGGTGACCCTTTTAAAAAAGTTCACCGGGTTAAGTAACCCTGTATTGACGAATCCAAACTGAGATGGGTCCAGTGTTTAGAGGTTTCCTATGTCTTTATTGATTAGTTCCATGATAAGTCTTTCCATGCTTCGCATATGAGGTTGGTCAGAAATGCAGGCCTGTAATTGTCTGGGTCTGTGGAGCATCCTCCTTTATGCAGGGAAATTACTGCAACTAATCTCCATTCACTTGGTACAAAACCTGTAAGGAGGCTGAGGATGAACAGTGTTATGGGTTGGCTAAATTGTGCTTCTTGCTATTTAAGATGCATCCAGGGTTATTATCAGGAATTCAGGGATTTTTTAAAGAACAGTTTTAATGTTACACACTTGCCTCTTCAGTTGACTCCATTAATTGGATTCTAGAAATTTCACTCACACCAGACATAACCAGTGATTTACCCAAAGTCAAATCAGAATCACTCAACAATCTGCCTGTTATATAGTTAACACCATAGATTACTCAGATTATGTTTAATAAATCATACAACTCATTCATTCCTAACTCAGTTGTTTGCTTGTTTTTTTTAAGTCAGTTACATAAACATTAAAAGTTTCCTCTGAAGCATGAGTCCCTGTGAGGAATA
Source organism: Protopterus annectens (assembly GCF_019279795.1). Classification (NCBI taxonomy): domain Eukaryota; kingdom Metazoa; phylum Chordata; order Ceratodontiformes; family Protopteridae; genus Protopterus; species Protopterus annectens. The sequence continues at coordinate 262,630,226 of NC_056750.1, forward strand.
AATACTTGACAAAAGGCAAGTTTTGCTTTCACAGTATTGACTAAATTTCTCTCTGAAAATAAATATAATGAATGTCTCTTCCTGAGATTAAAAGTATTAAACACCTTTATTTTCTTCCTCTTCTGTGACATATTGCAAACTGGGACTTCTCTGCTATAAGGTGCAACTCTATATTCTGGATTTATAGTTTACATGCTTAATGGCAAATTATCTCACAGTTCAAGAGACATTGGTAGTCACAACTTGTCCTTCAGATTTTGTTGTCATTGTTTTTCAATGTCTGGTCAATGTGGACAGATCCACCTTCAAAAGATCCATTTAAGGTACACAGAAAGCTTTTACAACCCTGGTGTATCCTATAATTAGATGAAGTCCCCAAACAGAATTACTCTTCAACATGCAAACCAAGATGCTGTCTTGACATGAGCAAAAGCTGGACTGGGGGTCTTCCATGCATGCATTGCATTGAATCTGAGCAGGGCTTTTTTGTTGTTTGTGGCCCATTGTTTGTAGATTGTGTGCATGTACAATGGTGTCAGTGGTGACACATTACCACACTCCACCCATGCATCCATGATACTTCAAGTGGAAGAGCTTGTGATTCCCAATGACCCTAGAGTTTCAGTATTCACCCTTCACTCAGGAATGGACCTTTCTCAACTTATTTTTTTTCTCCCTCAACTAATCTTCTGTGTCCAGAATAGTATTTATGCCCCATATTAATGGCTGCAGAGGTAAAAACAGTGTTCTTATGCCATTTGGATGACTAAGCTGAACACTTTCTTGATGGATTTGTTATAGGAACTCACTTTGTTCATTTTGCTTATGCACTGTGAGTAAATAACAGCATGTGTTATGTTTATATTATGTGTTATATTCTATATACATACAATACCATATGTCTTCTGTAAATATTAATATCTTACAAAGAACTATAATTCTGAATGCTCTTGGCAATACATTAATATCACCTTAGCATATCCATTTGTAAATGAGAATGACATTTTGAGAAATGTGTTGTGAATTTGTGCAGCTGTTTGATGCTGCATTAACGAGTCAAACCTGTCTGAAATCTATTCCATGAATTTCACTGTAATGTTGATGTAATTTGTGCCTACATTTAGAGAAAAGTACTGTAGTGATGGGTGGGATGTTGCAAACTGCTGTGGCATATGGAAGGGGGACTTCATTCTTAGAAGATATTACATTAACATTTTGCTGAAAATGCAAACAAATTATACTGCTGCTATATTAACAAAAACAGTAATCTAATTTACCTACTTAAGACAGACTGAAGGGAAATATTCAAAGCTCTCCTTTGAGAAATATATTCACTATAGAGATATTTAAGTCATGGTAGATCACAAAGAATGTCACAGAGGGTCTATGTATTTGCGAGAACTTCAAGTGTAAACATTTAATATTCATTTCGTGTGTTGCAGTGCATGCAGGTGTACCGTATACAAAAAATGTCAACTTTTAATTTTAGTTGTAAATGATCTGTGTATGTGTGTTTCATTTCAAAAAGACCCATCTTTTTCTGTAGTGAAAAAAAACTGCAAACTAAACATCTGTATGACGACATTCATTAATTTATGGAAAGTACAGCATCATGGAAAACATTTGCAGTTCAATGTATTCAGAGTTAACATGGAGTGCAATTGACTGCCTATTCGACATTCTCTGACTGAATAAGTCAAATGGGACTTATTTTCTACTTTCATATGATTCTGTTGATGGCAGATCAGGTTTGAAACAGATAAAATGAATGTATGAGCACTAAATGTATGCAAAGACAGACAGATATAGATACACATGTTTTACACACACACACCCACGCGTATACACACACACACATATGCATGCACACGCACACACACACACGCACACACACGCACACACGCACACACACACACACACACACACACACACACACACACACACACACACACACACACACACACACGCGCACACACACACACACACACACACACACACACACACACACACACACACACACACAGAGAAAGACACACACACACACACACACACACACACACACACACACACACACACACACACACACACACACACACACACACACACACACACACACACACACACACACACACACTCACACACACACACACACACACACACACACACACACACACACACACACACACACACACACACACACACACACACACAAACACACACACACACACACACACACACACACCCACATGCACACACACACACACACACACACACACACACACACACACACACACACACACACACATACACACACACACACACACACACACACACACACACACACACACACACACACACACACACACACACACACACACACACACACACATACACACACACACACACACACACACACACACACACACACACACACACACACACACACACACACACATGCACACACACATGCGTGCACACACACACATGTGCACACACACACGTGCACACATAGTTCAGCAGTTGTCATGTTTTACTCTGGTGAATGAGTATAATCTTGTCTTCCTACTTTCCCTTCCAGTGACGTCTTCCTATATCTTTATTATCTTGAATTCACGTTCCTACATTATTTTTTACCCTATTGCAATCGATTTTTGCCTCAGTCAAGAATTGCATTATGTCTTTATCATTTGTTTTCACAAGTCATTTGCTAGTATTTATTTTTGTGTACACTATTCTATTTCATTTCTTTTTATTTTGATTAGAGCTGCAGAAATATAGTGATATGGCTGGAATTCAAAACTAACCAGATTATCTATTCATCAATTCTATTCCATATACATGTAATAATAAGTCCTGCAGGCAGTGACCATATCCCAGATAAATCATTGTGCATGTTCAAATAAAAAAAAAATAGATATTGCCCATGACTAATAAACAAATGACGTATTTATCAGTAAGGAATGTTTCTGTTGTGCCTTACTACATTGTAATGCCAATGGAATAGGGAAGACTGAATCATAAAAGTGCCACCCTGCACATAATTTCATTTTACAATATGAAGGATGTCTACATTACTTGTTCTTGAAAGGGGAGTGGTATAGCGGGGTGTTAAACATTTCATCACTTGTCATAATACAACTTCTACCTGATGAAAAGAGGCATAGCTCTGGGGCAAACTTTAATCTATTATATATATATAATGGCATACGGCACTGTGTCTCTGTGTCTGCCTGTATGAGGGCACAGTACCCTTCTCGCTCGGGTGCCACATTAGCATATTGAAGACTTTTGCCCTTTTTATGATTCTATAACCCTCCGCAGCATATCTCTCATTCTCTAAGCACAAGAAGTCTGGAGAAAGCCAAAACTAATGTGTAGACAAAGGTCCAAAATCAGGGACAAATTTTAAACATTTCTCTCGTGTACTTAGTGTCTAGAATAATAGGTTTTACTTTAGCATGCATTTTCTGAAGCGGTGGTGCAGCGGTAGCATTGTTACCTCACAGCAAGAGGTTCTCCCATTCGATTCTCGGCTGGAGTGCGGGGAGTGCTTTCTGTGTGGAGTCTGCATGTCCTCCCCGCGGTTGGGTGGGCATTCAGAAGACATGCATAAATGGGCATGCCTTCGTTGAAGGTTGAATGTCGAGCTGGCACCTCGGCATTTGTGAAAATCTACTGCCAATCACTAGTGGACCGGAGTTCCGCTGTGGCGACCCCTAACTCAGAAAAGCCAAAAGACAACAACAACAACATGCATTTTCTGAAGGACATAAAGTCTGAAAGTCAAATGTGCGTATTATTTACTGACTTGAGTCCACATGTGATTTGCCAGAAAACCACAGATTTTATGAGGAACAGAGCAAAACTATGAGGCAAAAATCTGGAATAGTTGAGAGGTATGCTCCCCAGTATCATAACTAGGTTGGGGTCGAAGGGGACCCCAGGAGTAAGCTGTCAGGGGGTACAACTGGCAGTGGTAAAGAGATGCTGATCAGGTGTGAGCAAAGTGCCAGTATTTATTTCAGCAATCATGGCCGATAGAGTGACTCCTAAAATTAATAAGTACAAAGCTAGAGCTTCTGTAAGCTCATTGCTATAGTTCAGAACTTCATAGGACTTTTTTTTTTTTTAATCTTCATCTTCAGAAGACCTTTTTCCATGCCAGTCTGTTGACTTTCCATTATGCCAAATGACCTAGCTACAGCTATGATCGTTCCTTTTCTATATGTAGCAGTTTCTTTTCTGTTCTGCCTTGGCTGGATCTGTGGGTCTCGGCAAGTAAACAGGGCTCTTTTTATTTTGATTTTAGTGCTTTTGTTCGCCTTTTAATAAAACACTCGAACTTCCTCAGAATAACCATTATTCTGATGAGGTTCGGGTGTTTTATTAAAAGGTGCACGAAAACGCTAAAATCATTGTGTCCCGACTTCCATTTTCTTGGACTTGTGCTAATTTTTTTACTTAATTTTTTTACTTTTTTTTGGAAGAAGAGTTTTCATATTCTGTTTTTTATTTTGACTGTGTTACATCCTGATGACACAACAGCATAAAAATTAGATTTAAATGAGCTGTGAAAATTTCATTTCTAAAATCTTTGTGATAAGTAGTATTGACATCTGCACGCTCGAGATTCATCATAGAGCAGAAAACACTTCTGTGTTGGAACTTCTCAGGGAAGGGGAAATAAATTGAGAACTTCCATGCAATGAGCACACTTACTGTTATAACTGTTACATATTTATATACAATTTATTTGGTTGTCCATCTGGTTTGAGGCCCATTCTCATTGGAAGCCTGGAAACAATGTTTGGTTAAACATGTAGTGCAGACTCACACAACAGGCAAATGGAGATTAAGGGAATTCAACTCAGGACAACACAGTGAACTGTATTGCCAATTTGGTATCTTAATCCTCTTTGCTAAACTACCATGTGAAATAAGAGCTAGGGGGTGAAATAAAGGATACTTATACAAAAAGCATTATATTAAATAGAGGTGGAAAGGGTTGTGACTATGGATAATGAATCATAAAAAGAAAGAGCTGAACAGTTCACTGGCCACATTACATCAGCTTAATGAATCCAGAAAGAAAAACATTACTCAGATAAATTATCAGTGGAACAAATACAACACAAGGTAAACTTTTATGTAAAAGCACTTTTTTGGATACATATTAAAAATAAATGCCAGCATTTTTGTATCCTTTTGATTTCAGGCTTAATTGCATAAATAATCTGGTTACCATTTTAAAGGTCTAGATTTTAATAATAGTTTGAGACTATATACATCCTTTAACTCGGAGTATTTATTTATTTATTTTACATTTGTTGACTGGGAGAGTCCAACTGGATTACAAGTCCATTTTCAGTGGAGGCCCGGTGAGAAAAGCTCCAAGAGAACAATTTTTTTACAAAACATAATTTTAAGGACAGACATTTGACATACAATTTCCATAGAAGAGACTTTGACATACATATTAACTAACAGGATACATTCGTTCTCTACAATATAATATTACATTTTAGAAGATATTCCTAAGTTTAGAATTCCTGTGATAGATTTACTATCAGAGTAAAAGCAGAAAGACGTAGAATAAGGCTCCGAGAGAGCAGATGATGCTCGCTATAGTTGAGAAGGAAAACAAATTGATTCACTATATGTCTTTGCCTGGTTTTAGTTGAGAAGGATAACAAATTGATTTACAATATGTCTTCTTCTGGTTTTAGTTGCTTATGGAAAGCACAACATTGCTGGGGTAGTTTTCCCTAACTCCTGGAGAGATGGGATGAGCAGTAGATTAGCAGTCCTAAGTGGATACAGTACTATGGTTGGTTTAGCAGAGTTACTTAAGTTAGGTGAAGTGTTCTAATGAGAAATTAGCCAGGAGGGATACAGGAGCACAGTCAATTATTCAAAAAGTGAGTTTTAACAAGTTTCTTGAACTGTGATGGGGATTTGTTGTCAGTTATGTAGGCAGGAAGAGAGTTCCAGGTTGTTGCTATACAGTGGCTGTAGACAGACTTACCAGTATGCACAGGAATTCTTTGCAGTGTGAAAATGGTGTTCATATACTTCTACCCAGGTTTTAAGTTACTTCTCTTGCATTAATAAATGCTTGTTCTAAGACCTGAAACTTGAAAGTGTGTATAGTTTTGCCCATAATATGTTGTGTTAAAACATTCTGAACGTTTGCTTTCTCGCTATCTAATATATGTTCCTGAATCCTAATTTTTAATTTTTATATGGTCTCGCTGGCATATTGCACACTATACTGAATGCATAACATTGACACATTTGCATGTAGATGGCCTTTGAAAACAAAGCTCTTGCTAACTTAATAGTGGTGGGTGTACAAAAATGTCTGCTGCTTTAATGAAAGTGCAGGTGATATAATTATGGCACAAAAGGCACCCTACTTATTTATACATTGCTTGGCAGCTGTGTGGTCTTAATTATCTACTTCAGGCTCCTACTCTGTCTTAAAAGAAATTAGGACCACTACCTCTAGTTTTATATAAATCATAAGAAGATGAAAGATGACATGATTTTTAAAAACAATAATACTATTTTTTATTCATCTTTTCTAAACTGTTCTATTCGTGTTGGAGATTTTGTGAATTTCTGTAATCCACAGACACAAAATTATACCCATTAGGTTCATGGGTTCAAATGTTTTTACTAGGCTAACGACCACAAGGGCCTTTTTAAGCCTAGCCATGCATCCCGAATCTCTGACAAGTTCTGATACTCTTGATAAGTGTAAACATGTGCCTGGGAGATGAACCGTTCACAGGTTACCTGTTTGCATTAAAGACCTGGGTGCCAAACCAGGGATGACCTTCCGGTTTCCCATCCAATTGTCCAGGTTGCACTTGAATTGGGTTAGGGAGGAACTCTGCTTCACATGGATGGGGAGCCTGTTCCATACACAGGGCAGTCTTGGGATACATGCCCATCTCTCCAGCAGGTCCTATTTATATCACAGGCAAGGTGCAAGTGTTTAGAAAGAGTAATTCTGGTACTGTTTGTTTTGTGGATATGCAGGAGGTCCATCAGAGTGGGGTCTGACAATGCCTTGTATGCCAGGCATAGATCTCCCCTCAAAAGCCTGTATGAGACAGAATACAGGGATAGGGCTTGAGGCGGTCAGGATGGGACATATTACTTATGCCCTGTATTCTTTTAGTGAGGACATTCTAGTTGTTGGATATGCCTGGTTAGGTGCATATTGCCTCTTAAATCATAAGTCTAGATAAAAAGTAATAGGACCAGTTGTTTTTCACTGAGAGGGTTTGTGGTCTGCACTGTAGTGGCAGAACAGGTAGCTTACATCCTTCTAGGTTGGGAACTGCTGATTGACGGCTCAGTGTCTGTTATTCTAAAAGTGTATTAATTCTGGTTTAAGCACTTGGGCTTTCAGGCCTGTTATTTTACATTAAGAGGGTTCGTGGTCTGCACTCTTGTGGGAGGAGAGGCTGGACTCTGCCCTTCTGAGCTGGGAATTTCTGGTTAAAGGCTTATAGTGCATGCATATCTGAACTGCTTCTTACTGAAGTTGGTGCGCCTTGTTTGCTGTGGCATAGACTGGATTCGGGCCTGCTGGATCTAGCTTTGTTTGTGTAACTTGAGCACTAATCCAGGCATTCTCTAAAGTATTCAGTTGTATTTATTACTGCTTGGTAGTAACTTGATTAAAGTGTAGCTATCATTCTAAGTCTTTTGGATTAAGCACTTGGGCTTCAGACCAGTTGTTTTACATTAGGAAGGTTTGTGGCATGCACTGTGGTGGCAGGACAGGTAGCTTTCATCCTTCTAAGTTGGGAACTGCTGATTGAGAGCCCAGTGTCTGTTATTCTTAAAGTGTATTAGTTCTGGTTTAAGCACTTGGGCTTCAGGCCAGTTATTTTACATTAAGAAGGTTCGTGGTCTGCACTCTTGTGGGAGAAGAGGCTGGACTCTGCCCTTCTGAGCTGGGAATTTCTGGTTAAAGGTTTATAGTGCCTGAATATTTGAACTGTATCTTACTGAAATTGGTACACCTTGTTTGCTGTAGCATAGACTAGATCCAGGCCTGCTGAATCTAGCTTTGTTTATATGCTTGTTGTTTGTTTGCTTGTTATTTCTCTGGAACGCTAATTCCACCTAATATGCGGCTTCTCAGCGCTTCTGTGGATCACTAGTGATATCTGCATTGCTTACTGTACTTATTTCCTTGTTTCACTTGAAAGAAAGTTACTGTTTGTCGTTTTTGCATTTAAGTCACCTGTAACACATTGCACTTAAGTTACCTGGCACTTGCTCGCTAAAGCAATTATATAAGTCAGCACTAAAAATTAAAAGCACTACACCCTCACTCCCCACTGGTCCTTGTTTTCAATTATTAAGGAATTCCCAATATTATTCTAGCATGTCCAAAGGTCAGTTGTCAATCTCCTCTCTGGTCCAGCTGGTGAATCTGGGAATCTTGAGGCAATGTTACAACTGCCTCATGAACACAGACAACCCTCTCCTCCTCCCAACAAATTCCAACACATGTGAGAGATGCAACCATATAGCCAAACTGGAGGCTAAGCTCTCTCAACTCAGTACTGGCATAACCAGTCAGGAGGAGAAGGAAACCACACTCACTACAATTCCAGTCTCACATAGACCTACCACGACAGCAAACCAAACACATAATCACACAAAAACATACTTGGAGGCTCTAAATAAAGATCTGCCTAAGCAGCAGAGACCTCCAAAGCAGACACCCAAGCAACCACTACCCCAAAACAAAACATGTGCAACACATATCTCACAAAGCCAGTGTGCCGAACAGTCACAGCCCTTAAGACTAAACAGCACACCTGATACACTTGTAATAGGTGACTCTATCGTCAGGCACACTGACGTCCCGCTCACCAGGCTGAACAAGGAGAGGGTCACGGTGAGCAGCCTGTCGGGCGCTAGGATCAGACACATAACACAAGCACTCAGGTCACTCCAAGGCAAGTACAAATATGACTCAGTCATTGTCCATGCTGGTGTGAATGACCTGAGACGTACCTCCCTGGACTACATGAAAAGAGACATAAAGGAGCTCTCTGAGCATGTGGCCCAGGCCGGTATGACCCTGACCTTGAGTAGCATCTTACCCTCACCAAGAATGATGCCACAATATGAAGACAAGATGATCAATTTCAACAATTGGCTTAAGTACTGGTGTCATTTAAAGGGGATCCAATGCCTGTCAGCTTGGGATGATATGCTCGACAAGCCACGATGCTTTGCTAGGGATGGCTTGCACCTGTCACCCCTGGGCTTTCAGATATTGGCAAAGGCTCTTGCTACCCCCATAGTGCCTTTTTTAGGCAAGGCTCAAAAGACAAACCCACCTCCATAGGTATCACAAGGGATAAGAAACTGAGTAATGCTACTCAACGCCAGAAGTCTAAACCTCAAGATGCACACACTCTAAACTCTCCTTAGCATGGAGAACATCGATATCTGTGCAGTAACAGAAACCTGGTTCAGGGCTCCCGAGAGCACCCCAGCACTACCAGGTTATACCTCATACCATGCTTTTCGGCCCCAAAACTTGGACCGAACCACAAAAGGAGGGGGAGTATCGATATTCATCAAATATACCCACACCTCCAGGTTGGTGGCAAAGCACGAAGCATCAGAGACTATCCATGTGCAACTAACAGTGGGTAAAACTGCCTTCCAGTTTATAGCCTGCTGCAGACCACCCTCCCAAACCCAGGAACCCCACTCGGCCTTTCTGAGAACACTGGAAAATATGAAGGTCTCTCCAAACACCATTATATTGGGCGACTTCAACTACCCAAACATAGACTGGGAGCATTACTCTAGCTCCAACACTCTAGCCCAAAGGTTCCTAGAATTTATAAACTCAAATGCTATGGAACAACTTGTTACCACTCCCACAAGAGGGGAAAACATACTGGACCTGATCATCACCAACATGGGGACTCTATGCTCCAGACCAGAAGTGTATCCCTCACTGGTAAGATCAGACCATAAACTAATCTCACTGGATATTCACATCCCGACCCCACCCCCTGCCCAGAAAACCACAGTGAAAAACTTCTCTAAAGCAAATTTCACACTCCTCAAAACCGAGGTGGAATCCTTCAAAGCCCCCGGGCCTGTGGAAAATGCGGCCCAGACCGCAGAATCCTTTATAAACGCATTCTATGAACGCCTTCAGGAATGCATGGATCATGCGATCCCAAATAAAACCAAGACCCAATCCTCCAAAGGCAGATGTCCTGTCTGGTGGACCCCAGCCATAAACAAACTATACAATAGAAGGAGGAAGCTACTAAATGATAGAGCAAAATCCCAAAAAAGGAAGGCATCACTGATCAGTATTAGCAAAAAACTACGGGCACTCATAAAATTGTCTAAGGCCAGCTTCGAGAGAAAAATTGCACAGGACACTAAGGATAATCACAAGGCTTTCTTTAGTTATGTTAGGAACCTAGGTGGTAATTCCCAGATATGCTCAGAATTAGTCCAAAATGACAAAAAATACACTGAACACACAGACATTGCCAACATCCTAGCTGACAGGTTCAGCGCAAACTTCTCCCCCCCCCTCCATCAAAAGGGCAAATATCTATCCCAGCAGAGTGCTTCCCCCCCTGACATCTCAGATGCTCAGGTAAGAGCCGCCCTCTCCAAAGCAAAAAACACAGCATCAATGGGACCAGACAGTGTCCCGGGCTGCATCCTTCATGAACTCCAAGAAGAGCTAAACCCAAACATAAAACTACTGTTTAATCTCAGACTTACTACAGGATATGTGCCCAAAGAGTGGCGTACAGCAACAGTGGTCCCTCTCCATAAAGGTGGTGCCTCAATGGATCCTGGAAACTATCGCCCCATAAGCCTGACTAGCTTGGTCTGCAATGCTGTGGAAAGGATCATCATGGACCTCATAAATAAAGATATTGGGGACCTACAGACACTGGATTCTACCCAGTTCGGCTTTGTTAAGGGCAGATCCTGCCTCTTAAACCTGGTTGATTTCTTTGAAACGGTCACCAAGGCCATTGACGAGGGGAAGGTGGTCCACACAGCCTACCTGGACCTCGCAAAAGCCTTCGATACAATACCCCACTCGGGCATTATAGATAAGCTCACCAGCTTAAATATAAACCCCTGTGTCACTAGATGGTTTGCAAACTGGCTCAAGGAAAGAACCCACATGGTTAGAATTGCTGGAGCCATGTCAGACTCCAAACCAGTTACAAGTGGTGTCCCACAAGGCTCAGTCCTGGGACCTCTCTTGTTCGGTATATATTTCTTGGAGGTACAGGCCAACACGGAAGGACTGTGGCTGACCAAGTTCACAGATGACTGCAAACTGGGCGCCATAATCGACTCTCCAGTCGACACAAGCATCCTCCAAAAGGGCCTCATAGAAACAGACAACTGGTGCCAGAGCCATGGCCTCAAGCTAAATGCCAAAAAGTGTATCGTCATCCCCTTTGGCAAAAACAAAGTGCCCACAAATTACCACATAGGTGGTAATCCATTAAGTACAGAAGACGTAATTAGGGACCTGGGGATCCAAGTTGATAGCAATCTCTCATTTGACAACCACGTGGCCAGAGTGGTTAGAAAAACATTTTATATAGCCCACCTAATCATGAAGGGATTCACATCTAGATCAGGGGAGGTCATCGTGCCTCTTTACTCATCCCTCATCAGGCCCATAATTGAGTACAATGCCCCTTTTGGGATGTACCTTACCAGACACCTGCAGCAACTGGAAAGACCCCAAAAGTACCTCACCAAGAGGATCAAAGGGCTCAAACAGATGCCATATGCTGCCCGGTTAAAGAAACTTCAGCTCTACTCAGTGGCATACTGCCTGTTCAGAGGCGATCTGTGCCTGACGTATAAAGCCATGTCCAACCCAGAATTAATGGACATGCTGCACCTCAGAAAATCCAAATCCCATCGAGCTACGCTTGAGAGACTTGAACCTCAGCACTGAAATAAATAGGACATGCTGGAGGGACAGATTCATAACCCAGAGGCTCCCTTCACTCTGGAATAAAATCCCAGTCCAGGTTAGGCAGAGTCCCTCATTGACTTTCTTCAAGAGGAATCTTGATGAGTGGATGGGAGATTGTAGGTTTACCCCGGGTATCACTTCTGTGTCACTGTTAGACAGAGGCACAGTATACTAACCTCGAAAAAGGGCATAGCAAAATAAATTTAAAATGGGTGGCGAAAGCCAAACACATTCTGGCTAGGCTTATAAATGCCCTAGGGCAGATAGCCTAGTATGAACCTATGAACCTATGAATTAGTGTATTAGAATAACATGTAATATATTCAGTTATCCGTTATCTCCCATCTCGCTCTTTTTCATTCATTGCCGTTGATGTTCTAATGAAGCGGGATGTAAGAACAATCTCATAAACAACGTAAGAATCAGAGCTGGAAGCATACGTTATAAAAAAATGGTGATAAGACAGGACTGCATCAGGGCTAATTTATAAGCCCTGCACTTTTACAAATAGTGTTTCCTGTCTTGCCATAGAAGGGGAGTTTTCCTCTTCTGTTTGCTATGAAGAGATGGGCAGGTGATTAAAATCAGTGCTGCTGCGAGAGTTTTGAAGGAGGCACAGAGCTGCTGAGCTGTATGAAGGGACACAGTCTGTGCAAAGAAAAAAACTTGTATTGCTTGAGCCAGAACTGGCAATATTGCTTCTGTTTTCATGTCTGCATATTATAAACCTTAAAGACTTACCAGGAGTCAGAGGAGTGATTTCTGCTGACCAGGCACTTGTGAAAAAGCTTGCAAAGCAAGGCTGCTATTTGTTGCCTGCCAGGTATGTCTGTACTCGGTGTACTGTGACTGTTAAGGAAGACTGCATCAAGTTAAGTTGAGGCTTCCTGCTTTATGAAGAGTTATGTAAACCTAAGGAGTGAAAGTTAAGTTGAGTAAAGCCAGTCATGTTAAGGTTTTCCCCTTAAATTTAAAAAGGAGATCATCAGTTTATGTAACAACTAACTTGTAGCAAATTTTATGTAACCGGAAGTTCCTAGCAGTATTTTCTGTTCCTACTGCTTGAATTAGAGCTGAGCTGAATAAAATAGAACTATCTTGCTGGCATTATGGCCTCCTGTTCAAAGTGTATCCAAATAATCATCACTGTACCACATTTTGTAGAGATGCTAGGGACCATCTAAAATATTCCCTGCTCTAATAAACTATGAAAACTCTTAACAGATGTTACTCCTGACGTATTGAACTCTAACATCTTCTGATAGAAAACATGGAAAAACTTAGAGACATTTTCAAAGTTTTCATGAGCACTAAGAAACTAACCAAGCTTTACTGCAAAGTATGCAATAGAGCATTATTGCTAAAAAAAGAAACAAACCAAGCTTTCCAACAGAGAATTACTGCAATGCAAGCCTTGCTTAGAGATCAGGAAGATCATTTCAGTGCCCTTACAGTGAATGTTGAAGAGCAGCACGTGACTGTTCAAACCTGCAGGTTGGATTCTAGGCCTAGCCAAATGGCAAATACATATATAAGACAGGCCCCAGCTCAGGAATCAGGCAAAAATGAACAGCTGCTGCTTACAGAAAATGGGCCCCACTGAGGTCTTCTTATGGGCATTCAAATAAACAGCTGAACTTATTGTACAGGTTTGTCAACCTAGGGTAGACTGACAGCCTCATTTCTGAATGGGAAATCCCAAAACATTTGTTTGATTTAGAAACTGCACAAGCCAATCAAAACAAAAATTTAAAAGCAAAAATAGTCACACGTTTAGAGTCACTCCAGCAGTTCAATCCTAAAGATTTTATGTTTGATTCTATTAAACGGAGAAGCAAGTATAGTATCAGATGTTTGATTTAACTCACCTTCCATGGAGGTTATTAAAGCAAGAAAAAGAAATTGTGTACACTGTATTGTGGAGTTCATTACATTAGGCCATTTCATGAGATGTCTACCCTCATCCATCCTCTGATAGGGAAGTCGCAAGAATTCAACCTTTCTGCTGATCAGTTAGTAGACCTGATTTAGAGATCTGTGGTAAGAAGTCAAGTTATCGCAAAATGTTGGAGTTTATGCAACTCTAAAGGAACTCCCACAAAATGGGAAAACTGACAAGAATGTTATGAGGTGTAAAGGTGAAGAAGACATTCATTTTTTTTTTCAAAACTTGAGACAATCCTAAGCAACTCTTATGTGGGAGGAGTTTGTTCTACATGTGTTTGGTAAATTAAGGATGTTCTTTGAACTCCCCATTCATAAAACTTCATTTATTTTGTGTTTGCATTTTCTTCTCTCTTCCTGCATGCAAGTATTTCCTTATGTTCAACTGAATAAGACAGAACGAAATCCATCCATCTCATCACCCATGCTACCAGAGCACTAATCCTTTGGCTTTTTTTATGAAAACCTTCATTGTCGTAGCTGTGTTCTGCTTCTCAGCTGTTTGTTGTGCCAACATACTCATGAAGTTATGCACTGGAATGCATCTTGGATACTTACAAAAAGGAACGCTTCAATAATCTTTAGGAACTATCAAAGTATTTATTGATCCCTGTCAAACAGGGAAGTTTCTACAATAACATATGTATAAAATATGAAGTATTTAGTATTTGTTTTGTCTTCAAGGGCTAGTTGTTCATGCAACTTCTATGCATCTTAACTATTTGCCAACCGTTTGAATGCAGCTCACTGGGGAAAATGCATCGACTTTGACTACTTTTCTATGAGATAATGGTATAACATTTTGAGCTAGTTATTTTTGATGGTACGCATTTCCAAAACTATCTGTCTAGACTAGTCATTAGAAAAGTGATGGTTACATAGGCATGTGTTTTTAGATTATAGAATTCTTTCCATAAAATGAATATCAAACTTACTAAGTATTTACTGCTGTCCTTAGTACACAGTAACAGTCCTGTACAAATTTGGAGGTATCATATTTTGGATATAGTAATCCTGTTAAGATTGGCCAGATACAATTACCATTGATAATAATGGTAGAAGATCCAGTCTGAGCAGATGTTTATTTTTTTCTACATACATTCATTCATTAGCAAAGTCAAGGTAGACTTCAAAGAGCACAGTTTGTCTAACAAAAGATACTTGAATACAATGATATTTAGCAACCTTAATGTAAATGAGCAAACTTCTCTATTTGTGTTAAGAGCAAGTCTACAAGTTCTGCCATGAAAATGTTTTTGGTATTAGTATCTTCTGGGCAACATTAAGACAATATGTCAAGTGTCAGTTCAGCTGAAATTCAGTAAATTTGATTTCTAGAATAGCAGATTTTTTAAGTCTCAGTTCAAATAAAAGCAAATCATTCCTAGATGCACAAATGCAATGCTAGGGAGCTCAGTTTCTGTACTTCTCAGAGTACAGCGGCAGCACTTTAGGGGTAACTTGTTACCCTCATGTATAGTGGTCTCAAAATAAGTGTATTAGATATGTACAGGAGGTACAGCATCTGCAATCAGAAGGCTGTGCCTATGGAGAGTTCAGGAGACTTTTCAATGCAGTCCCCATCTGTGAATAGTAGACAAATAAATTGCTGTTTCTGCAGCATTTCCCAGTGGATTAATGCACAGGCATACTCTATGGAACCCCTTGGTCCCTGACTCCTAAACAATTAGAGGTGTCTCCTACAGCACACTTCACCCTCAGATGATCCACTTTATATTATTCCTTGATAATCTACTGGATTTCAGCTCCCCTCATGCTTTTTCTCAAGTTCATTTCCAATGTGCATCCTCCACAGAACAGAGACACACACACACACACACACACACACACACACACACACACACTTACACATTTTTATGCGCTCATATACAAGCAGAGATGCAGACATATAAACTACATGCACACGCACACACACTTTCATGTGCCTCCAATGCATATACCCAAAAACCTGTTTTAGATAATTTAGTGGGTCAGTATAACAAATTCATGTTTGGATTTTTTTTTTGTGTGTATGTGCTGCATTAGACATGACTTCTGACCATTCAGTGATGGTACTATAACACATTCTGCATGTAAATGTTATTTGCAACTTATAAGCAAAACTTCAAGAAATGATTAGGCATTTAGGGTTTGCAAAGTCATACTGCAGTATACCTGTCAGTCATTGTAAGTATATGGCAAAGGAACACTTTCACAACCAAGCACAGTTTTTGAGAGGTCTAAAGATCATTTCTCATAGCATTACTAAATAAATATTGGTGTACATGACTATAAATATTTAGACAATATTTCTTAGATACTCTTCAGAACCCACAGCATCATTCTGATAATGACTGGACATGAAGAAGAGACCAGATTAAGGCCAGATTTTTAAAAGATTACCTTTAATTAATGATTCAAAAGCCTACACTAAAGGCTGTTCAATGACCTTTGGAAACAGACCGGTAATGAATGTGCATCCTGTCTTTGTGGCAAACCATACAAGTGCAATGAACAAGTCAGCAGTAAAGGTGGAAACCCACAGTTTAATACATTTAATTTGCCAAGTGTTTGCGTGATGCACGTACGGCTGCTGCACGCCTCGTGAAATGACACATCCAAATAAAAGAAAGTCAGCAGTAAAGGTGGAAACCCACAGTTTAATACAAATAATAAAAAAAAATCACATAACAAGGTAGAGGGAAATAAGCCCAACTACCTGCCCCAAGCCGGTTTTGGCTGTAATAGCCTTCTTCAGTGAGTAAACATGAGCAAACCAAAAATGCACTCATAAATATATATATATATATATATATATATATGGTACATAAAACAGTTCATTGGTGCATTCATAATTGGTCATTAAGCCCAGGTGGAAATAAAGCTCCTAACTTAATAATCCATTTACGTTCCTTAAAATTATGTATGTTGTGCCATCCTGATTTATCCCTACATTTACCCACAATACAATCTATAACAGTGAAATAAAAAGATGCAGTATTGTGTTTGCACACATTTATACAAAGCATTGG
Organism: Protopterus annectens; assembly: GCF_019279795.1. Classification (NCBI taxonomy): domain Eukaryota; kingdom Metazoa; phylum Chordata; order Ceratodontiformes; family Protopteridae; genus Protopterus; species Protopterus annectens. The sequence goes on from NC_056750.1 coordinate 262,647,233, forward strand.
TAGGATGTTTGTTATTAATATCACTAAGATGCTGCCCAATCCTCAGATGAAAAGGTCTAGAAGTTTGCCCCACATAGAATGAGGAGCATGAACAAGTGACCAAATAGACAACCCATTCTGTGCTGCAGTTAGCCCAAAAGTTGATGTTGAAAACTACCGATGTGTTGCAACTGCTGAGTTCCCTCGTTTTCTGAACCCTAGGACAATGAGTACAATGACCACATGGCATTCAGTTTAAATTCAATTCCCCATTTGTTGCCATTAAGATAGCCAATAAACTCATGTATGTTTCACCCGACCTCCACACCACCCAACAATCATCAAGATATCGCCTCCAAATATCTATTTCATCAATATATATATAAATTATGACTAAAGTCATAAATTAGAACCTCCTCAATATAGGCCATAAATAGGTCAGCATAGATGGGTGCAAAAGAGGCAACCACTGCTGTACCCTTGACCTGCCAAAAACATTGGTCCTGGATGTAGAATATATTACTAGTAAGAACATATTCAGCCAGGCATACTGAAAAAGTATTAAAGCCTGGTTGGTATAAACCAGATCTTCCCAACCAAAATTCCAAAGCCAGTAAACCTGCCCAGTGGAGAATATTTGTGTAGACAGAGGTTACATCCAGGGTACACATAAGCCAATGAGGTCAGATATAATATCCAGAAACTGAGTCGTATTCTGAATTCTGGCCCATACCATAGATAGTAGTGGTTTGATATAATGTGTTTAAATATTCAGAAAGTGGTTCAGTGACAGATCCCCACCCTGATACTGTTGGTCTACCAGGAGGACATCTAGCGTCCTTATGTATTTTGGGTAGTAAGTAAAAATACTGTTTATTTGGGGATGAAACCAACAACTGATGTCTAACGGAGTCAGTGATAATGCTCTCTTCCTTGGCTTGATCAAAAAATAATCAATTTTCATCTTAAAGTGATTAATTGGATCCAATGGCATAGCCATATAATACCTGTTATCACCAAGTTGTCTTAATGCTTCTTTATTGTAATTGACCCAGTCCTGAACCACTATCACACCACCCTTATCTGCTGGTACAATAACAATCTCCTTGTTATTCTTAAGATCTTCTATGCATTGTACCTCCTCCTTGGAAAGATTGTTATAAGAATATTGAAATTCCCTGAGGTGGAATTGAATTTGAACTGAATTTTCATAAATCGAAAATTGTTTTTCTTGACGTTGAAGTTAGCAGGAATCATGGCGATACTTTAGCTACATGGGTTTTCAGGAAATTTCCTGAGTACAACTAATTTTTGCATGCTACTAGCTTCCACCCTGACATATCATCTGGAATATCCCCAAATCACAATTCCTCAGGGTAAAAAGGATTTGTTCAAGTCAGGAAACATTGAATATACCAGGGATGATTTGATACGACGTTTTCGTGAGAGAGCTTACCCTTCTGGGACTATTAGTACAGCTTGTCACTGGGCTTCTATTTAAGACAGAACTAAGCTTTTACAATATAAGGACAAACCAAGAGGTTTTTCTAATCCTTTGGTTCGTCTGGTGATCACATATGGACGCAATACATGGGGGTTTATGGATATTATTAATAGATATTGAAACTTTCTTATGGCTGAGGAGAGATTACACCCTTTTTTGGGTGATAGATGCTCTTTTTCATTCCGGAGAGGACACACATTGGGTTCCCTCTTTAGTCACTATAAGAGGGTGGGACCTAGTTCTATGGTTCCCACCCAACATACACTCACAGGTGGCTCATTGATAGGCTGCATGCCATGTGGTCATTGTACTCATTGTCCTAGGGTTCAGAAAACAAGGGAATTCAGCAGTCGCAACACATCGGTAGTTTTCAACATCAACCTTTGGGCTAACTGCAACACAGAATGGGTTGTCTATTTGGTCACTTGTTCATGCTCCTCATTTTATGTGGGACAAACTTCTAGACATTTTTGTCTGAGGATTGGGAAGCATCTTAGTGATATTAGTAACAAACGTCCTACCAATGCTTTGTATAAACATGTGTGCAAACACAATATTGCATCTTTTTATTTCACTGTTATAGATTGTATTGTGGGTAAATGTAGGGACAAATCAGGATGGCACGACATACTTAATTTTAAGGAACGTAAATGGATTATTAAGTTAGAAGCTTTATTCCCACTTGGGCTTAATGACCAATTATGAATGCACCAATGAACTGTTTTATGTACCATATATATATATATATATATATATATGAGTGGATTTTTGGTTTACTCACTGAAGAAGGCTATTACAGCCAAAACCGCTTTGGGGCAGGTAATTGGGCTTATTTCCCTCTACCTTGTTATGTGATTTTTTTTATTATTTGTATTAAACTGTGGGTTTCCACCTTTACTGCTGGCTTTCTTTTGTTTGGATGTGTCATTTCACGAGCCATGCAGCTGCCGTACGTGCATCACGCAAACACTTGGCAATGAAAAAATGCCGTACCACCATGAATTCTCAAGTATTTCAGAATATGACACCTTTAGGGAAAGCTGTTATGTGTACTCACAACTTCAAAGTAGAAAAGAAAAATATCTGCACGTTCGTACTATTTATGCACTCCCTAGTTTCAAACTGTGCTCCATGTTTATATGTACTATTTCTTTTATATATGAAAGCTCAGCATTGTTTACTTTTGTAGTTAACATCTCATACTACTGTATTGTATAGCATAGTATTTCTTCCTCTTCAACTACATCATCAAAAGGTGTGCCAAGATGACACAATTTAAGGAAATATTGTGGATTACATATATACACATGAAAAAAGGCATTTTATGTAAATTTTATGTAAAATTTTATATAAAAATGTATATAGTTTAATTGATTTTAATGTGCCTTGTGACCAGAATGCATTCTATACAGTGGGTGCCCATTGCGAAACTCTTGCCAGCATTATAACTCCTTTGTATTGGAACTTTAAAGGAGAACCATGCCCCAAATGTGAAAAATATGTATATCTTGAACTTTCCTGCATTACTAAGGCCTCAGTATCAATGCAAGTGGTTATTATTATTATTATTTTATTTGTTATACCCAAAATGGCCTGAAAGGGGGTTGCCATGCTGCATGATTTTGTTTTCCAATCAATGCTTTTGCCTCATTGGTATCATTTTATAGGAAGACAAAGACCCCCCCCTGATGAGACTATCATTTACTGTGCTTCTCTCAATCTCCCCGCCAACTTACAACAGTACTGTCTGTGACTGCATAGTTTTGGCTATCAGCATCAGCCCATATTTTTCATTGCTTTGCTTACTTTAATTTTATTAGTGGCTATTTCTGATAAAACATTTTAAGAAACTATAGAATGACAAGCTTGAAAAAATAATTCAGTTCTTTTCAAAATAATAACTGTAGCTCAATGTTCAAGTGTGAGAAATTTGATCCCTGTGATTAGTAAATGTTACTTGGGCTGAACTGCCTTGTCTTGCGTTCATATTTTTAACACAGTAGCTAGAATTAATGTATTTTACCAAAGGATCATAGTTCAAGCCAACTGAGTCTTGTGACCATTATGCCTTGCCAATCCCCACTCTAGACTGTATCTCCCCCCTCAAGTGGGTTCAGCCAGTTAACTGCAGGGCTTAGCTATAAATACCCAATCGATTATCCAGGTCCCATTTGAAGGAAGAAAGTGTATCACACTGCTAGATCTGCAGAGAGACTATTCCAGGGGTGGGGAGATGCTTAATAACAAATCTGTCTCTCTACCTTGTTTTATTTATTTATTTTTTTAAAGAAACATCTTTATTAAATTATCACTTATGACACAGGCAATCCTACATTTATATAAATGAAAGCAAACTGTATTGACATATTTTCAGTTGCATAAATTATACATCATTTATAATTTTCTGCACATTGTCAGTCAAACTTGCATAGCTCATTCAATTCCTGCCTTCCCTTAAACCTCATTCTTCCTGAAAACATTATTCTGCATGTATTGTTCCCACAATTCCCACTTTTTCTATGTAGCTTCATCCTACCTCTTTCTAAAGATCCCATTTCCAGTTCTTTTAACTCTGTTATTATAGTTACTGGCTCTAGTATGGTTGGTTTATACTTTGATTTTTTTTCATTTTCTAGTAATTGCTTTTTCTGGCACCACCAGAATTAAACTCAGCAAGGCCTTTCTATGTCTAGCCAAGTCCAAGTCTGTATCTCAGCTCAAAAAATAATAATTTCCTTAGTTACACCAATTTGCTAACCCAGTATTTCTGACATAGAAGTCTGTAGGGTATCTGCCGACTCATTACAGTCCCCAAAAACATCTTCCCAATTACCTCCTTGTTCCCCATCACACCCCCAAAATTGACAATCTACCTGAGGAAAAATTCTTTGGAGTCTGCTTGGGGTACAAAAATAACTGTGCAAACACTTTCAAGCAAAGATTCTAAATCTTCTAGACTTTGTTGCATATTTGGGAGCCACACATACATCCTCCCATTGTTTTTATGTGAATTGCTTATCTAATCTCTCTTCCCAATTCCTTCTAACTTCCTCTGATTCCTATAGTAATCATGCAGTATTTTATATGCCATACTAATTATCCAATTTAACACAGCTTCTGTTCTAGATTCTACTAAAAAAATTACCAGTGCTGGTCTTTTACTTAGGAGCCCCCTATTCATTTATCTGTGTCTATACTCTGATATCAATTCTTGATGGGGAAGGCAGGCTGTAGCCAATGAATTCCAGCCCCCTCTTGCTTATTCTCTATACATCTAATTGTAGTCATCCCTATTGGCAGACTCTCCTTTTTAAATTCCCATTTTGGCTTAGTTCTTGGCATCCACGAAAATACCAAAAGGTGATAAACACCTCAAAAAAACACCACAAAGACTTGTTTATTATTTTAATATAAAACGTTAAGCGCTTTCACCCAGGAATCTCCTGAACTTCCTCAGAACAAAATTTCATACAAGGCAGTGACACTTTTAAAGCAAATATGGCCATAGTTAGACCAATCAAGTATGTAAGTAATCGAAAACTGGGTACATATAAATGTGGATTTTGTAACCAGTGTTCTTATATGATGGATAAAGAAGTTTTGTTTTTGTCAGTAAAAAAGACATATTTGAGGGCCAAAGGACATTACAACTGTAGAAGCAAGGGGGTTATTTACATTGCTACTTGTGAAAATTGCTCCAGTTTTTACATAGGTAAAATGGAGAGACCCATTAGGAAATGTGTATATGAACATAATTGATATTGCACAACAAAAGGAAACCAATGCCTTGCTCAGAGATCACAAATAATGTGAAAACAGTAAATTCAAATTTTACATAATAGAACAGGTAACACAAGACCCAAGGGGTGGACCTTTGGAGGCTAAACTTGAGTATAAAGAACGTTTCTGGCAACTGAAATTAGATGCAGTCAGGAATCCAGGTTTAAATGAGAACAGAAGCATTAATAGTGTCCTAAATATAAGGGCAGCAAAGTTGTGAATTCTCCTTTAAGTGGTTTGCCTTTTGACTACCACATCATAGAATTTTACAACATGTAAAACACATTTTGTTACAGTGATTTATTTTAATGTGTTTTCAATAACTTTGGATTAAGAACATTTTACTCTACATGATTTTAAATGATTTTCATTGTTTTTTTTAACTTAATTTTGGAAATAGTAGTTGTATAATATGAAGGGTTAATTGGGAGGGGCTTTTTAATATAGGACATACTTGATTGGTCTAACTATGGCCATATTTGCTTTAAAAGTGTCGCTACCTTGTATGAAATTTTGTTCTGAGGAAGCTTGGGAGATTCCTGGGTGAAAGCGCTTAAAGTTTTATATTAAAATAATACACAAGTCTTTGGGTCTAATTTTGAGGTGCCTAACTGCTGTTTTCATTTAGTTCTTGGAATACTTTCTGCTACTTTATGAATATAATGTTCTATGTGGCTGTTGTTATCCTCCTTAAGGATCTGCATCCAAAATCCCAGTATCTCCTTATTTCTTGAGCTTCCCCCATTTTACCATTACCCCATTCTGCTTTGAATTCTGCTTGTGCTAGATGTGTAGCTGTGAAATACCCTTCAAATCAACTAATCGCAAACCACTTTGTCCTACTGGAAGGATCAGCTTAACCCACCTGACTCTTGCCCACTTATCTTCCACTCCCAGATAAAATCCTTTGACTCTCTGTTAACTGCTATCCACAACTTCACTGATTGACAAAAAATATGTCTGACCTGTATAAATCTAAAGGGACTAAAACAATTCACTGCTTGTAGCTTGCTATCCATATCCAAATGAGTTTCCAATTTCTCAGTTTTTGCATTAACTTTTGTTTAATCACTTCCTGCATATCCTCAGCTACCCTAAAAGAATCTTTTTAAACCATACTCCTATACTTCATTTTATAGTGTCTCCATAAGTATGGGTATTGCTGAACCAATTCATGTTTGGGTACTTACTTTACAGCTATTGCCTCTGTTTTATTTTCATTAATTTTGTATCCTGAAAAGACTTGAAACTGTTTCAGAATGTTCCACAACAATGGAATGTCCTTTTCTGTTTTTATCAGGTATAAAATAATATCATCTGCAAATAAAGACATCTTTTCTTGATTACCCTACCAATTATATCCTTGAATTTCTGAGTAACTTATTTTCTTTGCCAATGATTCTAAATATAATACAACTAGCAAAGGAAAAAGAGGACACCCCACTTGGTTCCTCTGTTCAAACACAGCTTATGTGAGAGAAGCCCTCCCACTTTAATGCTTGCCTCCCATCCTTCATATATACCTCTAATTAACTTTATTATTGTATCAGGGAATGCAAATACTTCCAATGCCATACTCATAAAATCCTGGCTTACTCTGTCAAATACTTTCTCTGCATTAAGACCCACCAGCAATTATTTCCTCCCAGTACATTGGTTCCTTTGACATGTTTCTCCAGTAAATTTCAGGGGTCTATATTAGAACACTGAACTTTCAAAATTTCAAGTGTTCTAATATCGAACCCTAGTAATCGAAAATTTAAAACATCGAACATACAGAACAGCAAATGTTTTCCTAGGGAAAAATTTGCTGTTCAAAAACACATACACACAACACAAGCACACCAAACAAACAGCAATCCACACACATACACCTAAACTCTTACACCTAATCCTACACTAAACTATACACACACCACTAACTATCCACTTACCTTAACCCAAACCCTAAGGTCCATCACTATCGCACATTCACCTCACCCGCGCCCTAACCCTAACTCACCTACCCCGCCCTAACCCTCACATCCACATAATTGCACACTTACCTGACCCGCACCCTAACTGTAACTCACCTAACCCGCCCTAACCCTCAGGTCCACACAATCGCACACTTTCCTGAACCCGACCCGTAACTTTCCACCACAGCACTGAAAATACCGAAGCAACAGAAATGGACAACCAAATTCTTTCCCTAGGAAAAAATTTGATTTTCTGTTTCTGCGATATTTTCAGCATTCACTGAAAATGGGTCGATATTAGAACACTCGAAATTTTGAATGTTCGGTGTACTAATATAGACCCAATTTCAGCTTACTCTTGCCTGTTTTCTGTACCCCTACTTGCAGTCATCCCTATTGGCCAAATCTCCTTTCTCTATTCTTGTATTGGCTTAGTTCTTAGAATACTTTCTACTACTTTATGGACATAATATTCTGTATGGTGGTGGTTGTTATTCTTAAAGATCTGCATCCAAAATCCCACTCTATCTCTATTTCTTGAACTTTCCCTTTGCTTCAGTATCATCCCTTTTGACTTTGAATTATAACCTTCTATTTGTGTTATGTATATCAGCCTTAACTGTGTAGCTGTAAAATATCCTTTCAAATCAGGTAAACCTAAACCACATTGTTCTATAAGAAGGATCAACTTATCCCACTTAACTCTTGCCCTCTTTCCCTCCTAGATAAATTCCTTCAATTCTTTGTAAATTATTATAGGTTCATAGGTGTGTACTAGGCAAATGGCCCTGCAACCTTTACAAGCCTAGCCCATAGGAGTGCCCTAGCATTGTGCTGCCCGACATTAGTTCCCAATGACTCTATCAAGTAGAGCCACTGGAGTGATCCCCGGGGTGAACTTTGTATATCCCGTCCACTCATCAAGATTTCTCTTGAAGAGGGTCAGTGAGGTGCTCTGCTTGACATGTATGGGAAGTCTATTTCAGAGCATGGGCAGTCTCTGGGTTATGAACCTGTCCCTCCAGCATGTTCTGTTGATTGTGGTAATGAGGTTGAGGTCACTGGAGCGTGTGGTGCAGAGGGATTAGGATATCTTTAGATGTAGCATTTCTAACAGAGCTTGGTAAGACATGGCTTTGTAAGTCAAACAGAGGTCACCTCTTAGTAGATGATATGAGACAGAGAATAGCTGGAATTTTTTGAGTCTGTCTGTGTACGGCATGTGTTTAAGGCCTAGGATCCTCTTTGTGAGGTACTTTTGTGGCCTTTCCAGCTGTTGCATGTGTCTAGTGAGGTACATATCAAATGGGGCATTATACTCTATGATTGGCTTAATGAGGGAAGAGTAGAGAGAGATGCTGACCTCTTTCTTCCTGTATGCAAAACCCTTGGTAATTAGATGTACCACAGAGAAGGACTTTTTGACCACAGTGGCAATGTGGTGGTTGAAGGAGAGGTTACTGTCAACCTGTGTCCCCAGATCTCTTATAACACCTTCAGTGTTCAGTGGGCTCCCATCAATGTGGTAATTAGTGGGAACTGAGTTTTTCCCAAAGGGGATGACAACGCACTTTTTTAGCATTAAGATTAAGGCTATGGTTTCAACACTATTCATTGCTCTCAGTGAGGCCTTTTTGTAGGATGTCTACATCACTTGGGGAGTTAAAAATGGCTCCCAGCTTGCAGTCATCTGCAAACTTGGTCAGCCAGAGTCCCTCCGTGTTGGCCTGTACCTTTTAGAAGCAGATGCCAAACAGGAGAGAACCCAGGACCGATCCCTGTGGGACTCGACTTGTGACTGGTCTGCAGTCTGACTTGGAGTCTGCTACTTTCACACTGTGGGTTCCATCTGTGAGCCAATTTGCAACTCACCAAGTGATATAGGGGTTGATGCCTAGTTTGGTGAGTTTATCAATAATTCCTGAGTGGGGAATGGTATCAAAGGTATTGGCCAGATCGAGGTAGGCTGTATGAACTGTCTTGCCCTCATCCACAGCTCTGGTGACTGACTCAGAAAAGTCAACCAGGTTGAGCAGGCATAATCTACCTTTCACAAAACCAAATTGCATGGGATTTAGAGTTTGGAGATTCCATATATCCTTGTTAATTAGGTCCATGATGATGATGCACTTCATAGCCTTACATATCAGACTCATCAGGCTAATGGGGCAATAATTCCCAGGGTCTGTAGTCACTCCCCCTTTATGGAGAGGGATGACTGTAGCAGTGTACCATTCAGTAGAAACAAAGCCTGAGATGAGGCTGTGATTGAACAAGGTACACAGATGTGGTGCCAGTTCACTTTGTAGTTCATGTAGAACACATCCAGGGATATTGTCAGGTCCCATGGAAGCTGTATTCTTGGCCTTGGACAATGCAGCTTTAACCTGTACTGCAGTAATGCTGGGTGCCTGGCATTCCTCCGGTATTGTGATTGGTCCTTTGGTGTGGGTAGAGAGGGGTAAATTTGGCACTGAATCTGTCAGCCAGTATGTTGGCAATATCTATTGGCTTAGTATAGGAGGTACCATTGTGCAGTAACTCAGAGCAAACCTGGGTATTGCCGTGGAGATTTTTGATATAACTATAGAAGGCTTTGTGGTTGTTTTTAGTGTCTGCTGCAATTCTGCCTTTATAGCTGGCATCTCAAGTTTTTGTTGAGGCTAATAAGGGAGTTTTTCCAGTCTTGGGACTTCACCTTTTTCTGCAACAGTTTCTTCCTTCTGTTGTAGAGTTTATTAATGGCAGGGGACCACCAGATTGGCTTCCTTTTTTGGAAGAGAGCGTCTTGATTTTGTTTGGAATGGCTAGTTCCATGTATTTATGTACGTGTTCATACAGTGCATTGGTGTATGATTCAGCAGTCATGCATGTATTTTCCATTGACATGAGTGCCATGAAGTTATCCACCTCTGTTTTTAGGAGCCCAAAGTCAGTTTTGGAGAAATTTTTCATGGTGGCTACCTTTGCAGGGGGTGTGGGTGAAATGTGGATTTCCATGGTGATTCGTTTGTGGTTGGATCTAACCAGGGAGGACATGACTATTGGTGTAGAGCAACAGTTGCCCATGTTAGTAATAACCAGGTCAAGGATGTTGCTTCCTCTAGTAGGGGTAGGAATGAGCTGGTCCAGGACATTGGAATTGATGAATTCCAGGAAGCGTTGGGCCAGTGTATTGGTGCATGAGTAGTTTTCCCAGTTGATGGAGGGGTAATTGAAGTCACCTAGTATGAGAGTGTTGGGTTGGACCCTAATAGTTTCCAGGGTGCTTAGGAATGTGGAGTGAGAGTCTTGGGACATGGTTGGAGACTTATAGCAGGCTACAACCTGAATTGCCGTCTTACCCAATGTTAGTTGTATCTGAAGTATCTCAGATGTCTTATGCTGGGCTACTAGTCTGGAGGTGTGCATATCATTTATGAATATGGAGACACCATCACCTTTGGAGCTTTGGTCCATATTTATGCGGCTGAAAGGTGTGGAATGAGTTATAGCCTGGTAGTGCAGGGGTGTTTTCTGCCACTTTAAACCAGGTCTCCATTACAGCACAAATGTTGATGTTCTCTATTTTGAGGAGTGCTTTGAGCAAGTGCAACTTGAGATCCACAACTTTTCATCAGGTTGATAAAAGTATGCCTGACTCATATGCAAGACTAAAAGTCTAAAAACATTTTCACTGCTTGTATCTTGTTATCCATACTCATAAATAAGTCTCCATTTTCTCATTTTTGTATTACCTTTTGTTTATTCTCTTTCCACATATCCTTACCTGCCATAACAGAAGCCTTTTTAAGCCATACCCTTAAATAATTCATCTTATGTCCCTGTAAATATGGGGATTGCTGAATCAATTTGTGCGTGGTGCATAATTTATGGCTATAGTCTTTGTTTTATCATTATTAAGTTTATATCTAGAAAAGACTTGAAAATGTTTCAAAATGTTCCACAACACTGAGCTGTCCTCGTCTAAATATGTCCGGTACAAAATAACATCTGCAAATAAAGCCAACTTTTCTTGATTACATACCATTTATATATTTGTATTTCTGAGTCCCTTACTTTTTTTGCCAATGTCTCTAAATATAAATCACATAACAAAAGGGAAAGAGGATACCCCTGCCTGGTTTCTCTGTTCAGACAGTACTTCACAGAGGAACTCTCCCACTTTAATTCTTGCCTCTGATCCTTCATATATTCTTCTAATTAACCTTATTATTGTATCAGGGAATGTAAATGCTTCCAATGCCCTACTCATAAAATCCCAGCTTACTCTGTCAAATACTTTCTCTGCATTAAGATAGCCCACACAACAGAAGTATTTTCTTACATTCTGCTTCCTTCTGGATCATTACTGTTCTATTGATGTTAAATGTTTGCTTCCACTCTACAAAACTACATTGATTCATAGCTATGAATTTTAGCAACACGTTTGACATTATTTTAGCTAGTATAGATATAAAAACTTTATAATTCTGGTTTCAATTTTAAATGGGTCTATATGAAGCTGGGTCTGAAGGGATTTTGCCTTCTTTATATAAAATAGCCACCAGAATTTTCATGCAAGATGTTGGTGCTTCCCCTCTTTTTTTAAATGCTGTTAAAATCTTCCAGATCTTTATCCCTTTCTTCACTTCTAATTTACAAACTTCCACAGGAATGCCATCTGATCCTGGAGACTGATAATATATCACTGTATTTATCTCATTACCTCCTATCTTAACTGTTAGTTTTTGAGCCTCATCTACCTCTAACCTTGGCATAATTAAGTCTTACATAAATATTTCCATTTGCACTCTTTCTTGAGTTCCACAGTTCTCTGCTTTACACAAATTTTCATAACATTTCCAGAATATTTCTTAATCCTCTACAGGATCTCTGGTTACTTTTTCTTGTTTTAGGTTCCCTAAATTTGGTGACAACCCTTTCAACATTATGTTGCCTAAGAAATTGTGCTAAGAGTTTCTGTGCATATTATGCAGATACTACCTTATTTTCTTTTTAGCACTCTACATTTGGTCCCCCTCTCGTTTTGTTAAGATTCCCCTTATTCTGTAATACTTTACCATTTGTCAGTTTCTCTAAGTAATTTCTATCATTTCTTAACCGTATCTCTTTTTCCTTTATTTCAACCCTATTTTTAAACTTCATTTTCATTTTATCCTAGTCACTAGCTATAACTTCTGAAGTAATTTGTATTTTCCCTAATAACTTTCAAATAATTTCCACTACCAAGTCCTTGAATTCCTCTCTTTTTAGCAGGTAGGTGGGAAAGTAACAGTGTCTCATTTTTACTTCATTACCCTGCATTTTTATCTTAGTTTTTATTGGTGCATGATCAGAAACTAATGGATATGTATTAAACCTTTCAATTAAATGCAGTAGTTCCTGTGAAATAGAATTTCTATCTAGTATAGCCCAGTTACTGTACCTTGGCGAGTAATATGTAAATTCTGTCTGAGTTACTGCTACTGAATGCACATCTTTAATACCAAATATTTTCATAAAGTTCTCAGAAATCTACCCTGTTGTGTTATATTATCCCTTATAGGCCCCCCGATCCTCAGTTTTGCAAATCAAATTCCAGTCCCCACCTTCAAATAATATTCCTTGTTGAAAGCTGATTATTTCTCCCCAAATTTTCTTATGCTCTGTAATAGCAGTTTTCAGTGGAATATAAATACATGCCATTGTAATCCCTCTCCCTTACCAATAGACCCTTAACTACCACAAATCTACCATTTTTGTATTTTTTTCCTCATCTGTCACTATTGGATCTCCTGTAGTAGTTAGGATAATTACTTCCTTTTTCTTCTATCACTGATGTTCTGGTGAACATCCATTCTGAAATCTTCTGTTTATCAAATTCGTGTGCTCATTTCTTTCCTAATGTGTTTCCTGCAGCATTGCTATTTGCACTCTGAATTTCTTAATATAATTTAATACCATTTCCTTTTTAAATACACCTGTAAGGACCGTAATGTTCCAGGATAACATGGACAGCATAGCCATCATAAAAAGCTACTTTTCCCACCTATTATGCATGACAGGTTTTTTGAATGTATATTTCCAGCTTTTGTGTTACATGCATATACTAATGTTTGTTAGGTTGATCTTTTGTACAGTTGCTTCTTCTCATCTCCATTTAAACCTATGCCACATTTTTCAAGAATTTTTTGGTTTAATGAAAACCCTTAAACAAAAAAGTAAATGGAAAAAAACACCATCCCTCTATCAGGAACAAACACAAAACTATGTACATAAAGTTTAACCCTCCAGATGGGAATGATTGCCCCAAATTGATGGCTGTACCTACAGGCATTATCTAACCTAGAATTATGGTTACCCATGCTAAAGTGCATGCCACAGACTGTGCTCCCATTTACACTGAATGCAGTCAGTTCTTTTCTTATTTTTCTTCCCCTCCCAGATATGAAAAACAGCTTGTATGATTTCAGAAAACATTACATTTTAGCCCTAAGATAAAGTGTGCTGGCTATCATTAAATAGAACCAAATTGTACATTAATCTGTTAACTGTATTAAAGTATTAAAACTGCTAGGGAGGTTGTTACCTCTTATTCACTTCCCATAATTTCAAACTTATTTTTTTTACTGAATTGCTTGCCATTGTACATTTAAATTTTGCATTTTCCTCAGCAGAGAGTACTCAGAATTTTGAAGATTAACTGCTTGTACCTGCAGACACACTGTCTCCATGGAAATGTACTCAGTAATAGTCTTTGTAAATTTTACTCACAAAAGAATGCATAGCTGCCCTCAGTTGCAGACATCTTGACTCCACTGAGCATTTGCCAGTGGAAAACAAACTAATATCTTTGTATTTGTAAGAAGCTTAACATTTTCTGGCTTTCATCCAAATGTAGTAATCTAGACACTCACCCTGTAAAATAAAAAGATAAATTATCCTAATTGTACCTATAATATAATCAGTGTACGTTTACTTTTCTCTTGTTATACTGGAAACCTACATTTCTTACAACTAGATAAGTGCTTTGTACTTTAGTATCTTTAACACATACAATAGTCACTGAAAAGATTTACATTTGAAATACCCCTGATGACTCACTATAACAACACTGTTTTACTGTATATAATGTGCAGTTTATATTCATGAAATGTTTTATATAAATAGTAATGAGCAAAACGTTTTTTTTTACTTAGTTTTCCCCCTTTTGGTGTACTTCTAAACATTAATTATATAAAGCAGAATATTTGCTTTACAGTCCACCCATACATTTAACAACATCAAGAAAAGTTCACTGTTTTTCAGCTATCTTTTCTTGCAAAACCATATTTCACAAATACAAGATGCTTTATAGTCGTCTGCTTATTCACTAATTTCAGAGTTGCTGGTCTTCCTGTTCATCTTAATCTGCCACCAGACTCGGGTTCAAGTCCAAGGTACTGCTGATTCTTCTAGATAATTCATGTGCTATTTTTCTGTGTCTCAAGCATTTTCCTTGGAACATTGGAAAAGGTTCCACTGGCAGTCTCTCTATGAACTTTACCATCAGAAGAATGAAAAGCAAAGTCTCCTTTTACTTGCTGACTCACTTTTTGTTGCATACATTTTTTATTTCCTCATTGGCATGTTCTGCATAAAAAAAATAATTTGATACTCTAGGAAAAAACAATTTGAAGACAGGTGGATATAGCAGCTTGAACTTCACACCTGCCTCTTGACACGTTGGGATACATTTTCTTCTCTTCTGCCTGGTATACAATGAATAATCATTTTATATAAACACTCCACTGTCTCCACATTTTAATACTTTGCCTTTCTGCTTTAATTTTGTTGGGAATCAACTCTTTCTACAGGTATGACTGACTGCATTTTTACTAATATATGTCTTGGTTGCTTTCTCATGGACAGGTTTGGAGCTTACACTCGATGTGCCCTTTCAGTTAACAATTTCTGCTGTGCAACACCAGTCCAGCTGCTTATTTTGCTTTCAGAAAATTAATACAGTTTGTTCCTTCCAGCTTCTCTGATACAGCAGAAAATCTCAGGTTTTCACTGTGTGCTCTGTGTTCTAACTCTACTATTTTTTAACAGTTCTTCTTGAGAAACCCCACATTCAGCCAGCTTTTTCTTCATGTCATTCTCTAATTTTTCTGCAGTTTTATCAGTTCATCTGAATGGCTAGATAAAGCTTTTTCTGTATTTTGTAGCCTTTTATTTATTTAATTTCATTTAATTTTATTTTATTTGACATTTGTTTACCAGGAACGTCTATCTGGGCCAGAAAGTGCCCATTTTCAGTGAAGGCCTGGGGAGAAAAGCTCCACAATCACAATACTCCAAAAATCAAGTACAGATGTTTTAAATCACAAAGTATTGTGTTACATTACAAAACAGTAAGCACAGATATACTAAATCCCAAAGAATCATGTTACAGTACAAATCATAAGAGTGAAAAAATGTAATGAGAATAAAACATAACAATTATGTTTCATAGTAAAGTGCAATGAAGACAACTTGAGTTGCAGAAAATATGTGAGGAAAAACTCAATAGTCATATTATTTGTTGCACAAAGTATGTAACAAATGAGATCTCGGATAATTATAATGAGATATTTTAAAGAGATATAAGTAATTATATGATTAGAGGCAGTGAGGGGAAAATAGGGTTACTACCTGTCCCACTTTGCGAGGGACAGTCCCTCTTTGGGCAGTTGTGTCCTGACAAAAAATATTAAAAATGGCAAATGTCCTGAGATTGTAGGACATAATTATGTCCTATATTTTATGTAATAGTTGCATAAAACAGTTATTCTGTATCTAAAATACCTAAATGTTATAAGAAACAGAATAAGCAACTTAAATGCTACAAGAATAAGCTTTTATTTAGGCAAAAAAGTTAAGTTCTATCCTTTGTACTGATCGTGGGTATGTGTCGGCCTGTAAAATCTGATGTTTGTCCTGAAAATGTCCCACTTTGGCCATTTGAAAAGGTGGCAACCCTAGGGGAAAATGAGAAATGTCAGTATGAGAGATGATCATATTATGGTTATAGAAGGAAGAAGGGGGGAGCAAAGAAGATTATAAGAAGAGTGTAGCTTAGGTGAGTAGGGAGGAAAGAACAAAAGGTAGAGGAAAGTTCTGAAGAGATGAAATGAATATGGTAAGGTGGTGGGGGAAAACAAAAGAAAAGGAGTGAAGTAGGAGACTGAAGAGGGTTGTAAAATGTGATTTAAGTTGAAGGGGGTGAGAGAAGTTGTGTTGTTTGAGCTGATATTCCTTCAATGTTTCATTTATTTTAATCACCTCTGAGTAGATTTCATTTATTTTTCCACTAAATTACTGGAAACCGTCTTTCTTACAGGTTTTCAAAATTTCTTCTTTGCTGACATCCAGGCAGTATATTTACTAGCTAGTAACTGAATTTTACCTAAGAAACATTTTCAATTGTGATCCTTTTTCTCATTTTCTTTTTTCACACTGGGAGAGCTGAAGTTATACTGTTGACACTTCACATCCAGGCCACCATCTTTTTGAACTATTGCCATCAGCCAGGCATTATAGATTAGTACTCACCAAAACAAGCAGATATAAGAACAGTTTTTTCCACAGGCCATCAAGTTCATAAATGGTTAACTCAGCTTGTTACGTTGGAGTATTTTTTCCCACGCCTCCGAGAATTCTGCAGTATTGTTTACATATTGTTAATACTTGATTCTTTCAGAGTTTATTTCAGTATTTCTGAGTTGCACTTTGCACTTTTTATGTATATGTATATTTACTTGTTTGTCTTGTTCTTAATATTTGCATGTATGTCATTTGTCTTGTTCTTAATAGTTGTATGCATGTCATTTATGTAATTAAAAGTTTGCCAATGAGATCCAATAGGGATGTACAGTTTATTAAACCACACCACCCAACATTAAAATTAGTAACACATAGGCAAAAGACACCAAAACACATCAACACATAAACGCTATGACAAGTAATCTCACATAAAAGTTTGTACTGTTTAGCTTGGTGTATTTGCATCTGATGAAGCTTGTACAAAAACGTACTATTACTTGTCATAGCATTTGTGTTGATGTGTTTTGGTGTCTTCTACCTATGTGTTACAAATTTTAATGTTGGTTGGCGTGGTTTAATAAACTGTACATCCCTATTTCAGACTCGGACCCTCATTTGGATCTCATTGGCAAACTTTTGATTGTGTTCCTGGTATTATTGTTCACTTTCACCTCCATTTTGGTTTACTTGTCATTTATGTAATTCATACTTGGAGAGTCACTGAAACTGGAGTCAAATTCCTTGTATGCATGCATACTTGGCCAATAAATGTGATTCTGATTCTGATCAGTGATCAGCCGTCTTGGAAATCTGAGGTGGTATTATTTTTGAGGTAAATTGAGACACCTCCACCTTTTTTTCCTTTCTGTGCAGTGGCCGGCCTAAATGTGTGAAAGGCATTATAGGTCTGGCAGTGTATTCTATGTGGCTTTAAACCATGTCTCAGTAATTACATATATTTCTATATTTTCCAGAGTGAGGATAACTATCAGGGAATTTATTTATTTTTTTTTATACTCCTGGCATTGACCAGTATTACCTTTACAATGTTCTTGGTTGGTTTACCTATGTTGGATGGTTTATCAGTTTGACTGTGTCCTAAAAAGGCACTAATGGGATGGATGAAAATTTAACCAATATTCAAATGCCTGGAGAGGACAGGTGCAGATGCAGACCATCTATGGTGATATAAAGTGGTTTGTCAGACATATTCTTGGGCTGACAAATGTTGTAACCCTTTCAAATGACAACAAAAGCTAAGCTAATTATTAAAATCAATTATTTACAGTTGTATTGTGGCATCATCCCTGGAGATGGTAGAATGCTGCTCAGAGTCATACTCATCACATCTCCGTTTTCATATAGTGTAGGGGATATGTCTCAGATCATTTAGTTCCACAATCACAAAAACACACTTCAAGCTTTTCTCTGTGTTTACCAAGCTCAGAACAGGCCAGAATACCCTCTACTGTCACTTTTGTGCAGATATAACCTTTCTTAATGTAAAATCACACATGAGTGAGCCCAAAGTGCAGAGACTGCAGAGCAAGCAACAAATTAACCATCAAACACTTCCCTGAAAAATGGCTACAGTGCAGAAATCCAGCAGAAATTTACAGTCATGAAGTGCAGAACTGCAATAAATAATTCATCAATATAGCAGCAGCACACTTGAACAAAAAAGTGCAACATATCAGTCTACAGTACTTCTCTGTGCTAGGATGTGACTGGATTGAAGGAAAACACACAGTAGTCAGTGACAACTACATTATACAAACAGAGAAACTGAATATGCAGACAAAATAGCCTACTGACCAATCACAAAAACATACTAGAAGCTTTCCTATATGATTCCTAAGCTATGAACAGACCAAGCTACCCTGTACTACCACTGGCGCACAGACCTAACCTTTCCTTCTTTTATTTGCAGACCTAACTTTCTTAATGTAAAAATCACACAAGTGAGGCCAAAGTGCAGAAACTACAGAACAATCACCAAACTACCAACATGTATTTCATTAAAAATATTTACAGTGCAGAAAACCAGAAGTTAAGACCTGTGAAATACAGTATTACTTTACAATGATAAAGTACAGAACACATGATACTCAGATGGCTCTGCACTCATTTGTACATCTAAAAACCTGACTGAACTATAACAAAATATTCAATAGTTGTTCTCGTCCATAGAAAGCTGGACTATTAACATAACTTCTACTTAAACCCAAGAAAACTAAACTAATGCTGTCCACACAAAAACAATATACTAGAAAAAGTGTCACTTCACATTTATTTCAACAAATAAATTGAGCTGAAGCAGTACCTTGCACACCTGTGGCTTTGCTCCTGTATCACCCCTGACTAAGTTCAATCCATCTAAAGTTGTCCACATCTCTGCTTCCCCTCTACAGCATACTCTTCACATCTAACTAAACTACTCATATACTCCATATCTAGTATCTCAGCTACCTGACTACTGTATTTCAACTCTATTGCATTATCATCTACTAACCACTCTGAAATTACCTGTTGTGTTTATGACGTCCCAACTCCAAGCCAGTAATTAAGGAGCCTGAATCCTTACCACTGACACTGGAGAGGGACATTCACTTGGAATATAAATGGATACACTCAGTATTTCCAGATGCAGACCTCTCTGCATCAAGCACAGTTTCCCTTAAGAGCACACAGGAAGCACAACTCAGCTTGGGGTCTGGATTTCTCTCTCTCTCTCTCTCCCCAGGTCCCCTGTAAGGCTCCCCACTGGCACAACTGTAGGGTTGAGTTAAGTCCTCAGTCAAGTGTCCAAGCCAAGTCCTCCAGTACCCTCCTTGTGAAACCAATACTTTGTGACCCTGCCTCAAGCAGCTGACACACACACTTTGAGATTTGATTTTCACACACAAACACCCACACGAAAGGCTGGCACAGGTTTACTAGTTATGCCTCCTTCTGCCCAGACTATAAGGTAGTTACACCACCAGACACTCCAAAGAGAGCTACTCTAAGGCTCTTTCAAGGGTACCCAGTTATAGTGAGGGAAATCAATATTAATACAAATGGTAGTCTGACAAGCAGTAAGGCTTCCAGGAGTGGTCAGAGTTTTACCAAGTAAATATGTGCAAATACTCTCAAAACTTAAATATTTTTCTAAAAAGGACCAGCCACAATGAAAAGTGTAAATATATTTAATAATAATTAACAAAAGGAGATGAAAATACTAAATATCTATTTACAATAAACACCAGAGTTTTATTCACAGGAAGTATTAAAAATAACACTGATGGAAAGTTTCACACAGTTATAAAAAAACAGTATTTAGCTAGTCTTATGATCTATTCCTGATTGACTAAAAGAATTACTGTTCCTACTTACTGAACAGAGCAAGCCAAGATGGGTGAGTGGTCCTTGTTGTCAGATCCAAGACAGAATACAGAATGCTGCTGAGACTTCAGTCTTCTCTAATATTAAAATATTATTTCTGTACAGAATGTCATCACATACATCTGGTCATCTGACTCTGTTTCCCACACTATCCACATCACTAGATCCTATCAGGGTTTAGCACCTGTGTGTTAATAATACACACAAAAGCATTGCTCAGATTTTCTGCTGGAAGTCATAAAACAATTTCAAACATTGCTCCTTCCAGAGTACCAATTAACTCACTGCTAGAGATAATACAGAAGGCATCCTAATATGATCATAGGAAGCTACTAGGCTAATGGCCCTAGGGACCTTACAAGCCTAGCAAAGTTCTACCTTTATTTGCAAGATCAGCACCTAATGCCTGTATCCAAGAAGGACACAGTTGGAACCCCCCGGGGTGAATTGATGATTACCCATCCAGTCATCCAGATTGTGTTTGAAGAGGGTCAATGAGGTGCACTGTTTTACATGAAGTGGGAGTCTGTTCCAAATGTGTGGTAAGCTCTGGGAGACAGATCTGTCCCTCCAGCAGGTTCTGTTAATGTCATATACTAGGTTAAAGTCTTTAGAGTGCATAATCTGTGTACTGTTTGACTTGCGGATATGCAGCATTTCTAATAAAGCAGGGTCCAAGATTGCAGTATTTGTAAGGCAGAGATTGCCTCTGAGCAGTCTGTATGAAACAGAATAAAGTGACAGTGATTTCAGATGATCCACATAGGACAGATGCTGAAGACCTTGAATTTTCCTTTTGAGGAACCTTTGTGGTATCTCCAATTGTTGCAGGTGCTTGAAAAGGTACATACCAAAAGGGGCGTTGTACTCAGTTAGCGGCCTGATGAGGGAAGAGTACAGATACGTTACAACTTCATTTTTTCTGGAGGCAATGCCCTTATTTATGAGATGAGCAATATAGAATGCCCTTCTTTCCACTGTGGATACATGGTGATCAAAGGTAAGGTTGCTGTAAACCTGTGTGCTCAGGTCTCTCACCACTGAGTGCATACTTAGGGTGTTGCTATTGATGAGATAGTTAGCAGGAACATTGCCCTTACTGAAAGGGATGATAATACATTTTTTTGCATTGAGTTTAAGGCCATGACTTTGACACCAATCATTTGTTTGTGTAAGACCCTCTTGCAGGATGTTGACATAATTTGGAGATTCTATGACCACTCCCTACTTGCGGTCATTGGCAAACTTTGTCAGCCACAAACCTTTAGTTTTTGCTTGTATTTTGGAGAAATAGATTCCAAACAGTAGAGGTCCCAGGACTGATCCCTGTGGAAAACCACTGGTTAGCAATTTGCTGTTGGAAGTGGATTTCCCTGTTTTGACTATATGTGTTCTATCTGTGAGCCAGTTAGTGACCTGTCTAATGATATAAAGGTTGATGCCTAGCTGGGTGAGTTTGTCAATGATGCCTGAGTGGGAGATAGTGTCAAAAGCCTTGGCCAAGTCTAGGTAGGCTATATGCACATATTTCCCCTTGTCCAGGGCCTTGGTGACTGTCTCAAAGTCTACCATGTTTAACAGGCATGGTCTTCCTTTGACATATCCAAACTGAGTAGGGTCAAGTGTTTGGTGATTACCTATCTGTGTTGATAAGGTCCATGATGATTCGTTCCATGGCCTTGCAGATAAGGCTAGTCAGGCTAATAGGTCTATAGTTCCTGTGGTCAGTGGAAGCACCACTTTTCTGCAAGGGAATAATGGCCATTTTCCATTCAGCTGGGATGAAGCCAGTGCTTAGACTGACTGAAAAGAGTACTCTATGGTTTTGCCATTTCTTGTTGGAATCCATGTAGGATGCAGCCAGGGATGTTATCACCCATAGATGCTGTGTTTTTGCCTTAGATAGGTTATTTACAAATTGCTCTTTAGAGATGCAAGGTAGGGGACAGATGGTAAGGACGTCTTTGGGTACCTGTGGCTGGGACAGAGGTTTAAAGTTTTTACAGAACCTGTCTGCCAACAGGTTAGCTATATCCATAGGCTCAGTATATGTGGTATCATTAACTACAGTTTGGCACATATCTGGGCCTTTCCTTTTAGGTTACAGATATAACTAAAGAATGCCTTATTTTTGTCCTTAGTTGAGGAAACTAATTTGGATTCATAGTTTGCTTTGGAGGACTTCACAAGAAGTCTTATTTGCTTGTTTAAGCTGAGGAGAGAGTGTTTCCAGTTTAGGACTCACTCCCTCTTACTCTTGGACATCAATTTCATCCTCTTATTGTAAAGCCTGTTAATGGCAGTTTTCCACCAGGCAGGTTTACTCTTCCTTGAGGAGCTTGTTTTGCTCCTATCAGGTATGGCCAAGTCAATGTAGCTATACAGGTGTTTGTATAAAGCATTGGTGTACAACTCTGCATAGTCGCCAATTCCATCTGGAGGGAGGTGTGCAGTGAAGCTATTTATACCATCCTGGAAGAGGTAATCTGCTTTGGAGAACGTTTTTAGTTTATTTGCTGCTGGGGTGATAGTTACTTCGAATGAGACTGATTTTTGGTCAGATCTCATCAGGGAAGACCTCACAGTGGGGGTGCTACAGTGCCCCCCATATTGGTAAGTACCAGATCCAGGATATTGGCACTCCTTCTGGGGG
Organism: Protopterus annectens; assembly: GCF_019279795.1. NCBI lineage: Eukaryota > Metazoa > Chordata > Ceratodontiformes > Protopteridae > Protopterus > Protopterus annectens. The sequence continues at coordinate 262,670,040 of NC_056750.1, forward strand.
TGTCAACCAGCTGGTCCAGGGCATTGCAGTTAACAAGGAACCCTTGGAAAAGTGTGTTTGAGCGTGAGTAATTTACCCAGTCAGTGGATGAGTAGTTAAATTTGCCCACAACCATGGTGTTTGACTGTATCTTGATAGACTCAAGTAGATCCAAATAGGCACATTGGGTGTCCTGATTCATATAGGAGGTCCTGTAGCTATCAATGACTTGAATAGGTGTCCTACCAACAGTTAATTGCACCTGAAGTATCTCCAGGGAATCATACTTTTTAATTAGTCTGGGGGTGCATTTATCTTTAATGAATATTGATACACCACCTCCTTTAGTTTTCACACCTTTAGTTTGTGGTTTGAACATGTGGAAGGAGTTGTAACCTGGTATGGCTGGGGTGCTGTCCACATCCTTGAGCCAGGTCTCTGCGTCAGCACAAATGTCTGCATCTTCCAAGGTGAGGACTGCCTCCAGTGAGTGCAGTTTCATGTTAAGACTCCTAGTGTTTAGCAGCATAACATTGAGGTTGTTTTAGATGGAATTTTTACATCAGGAATTTTGTCCTTGAGACACTGACTAAAAAAAAGCACTGTGGGGGTAGGAAGAGCCTTAGCCAGTAGCTGAAATCTCAGTGGTGACAGATGAAGACAATCTCTGGCAAAGCATTGAGGTCTGTCGATTGTCATCCCAGGCTGACAGATACTGGATTCTTATATAATGACACCAGAAACTAAGCCAATTATTGAAGTCAGTCATTTTCTGTTTGTAGTGAGGCATCATCCTAGGTGAAGGTAAAATATTGCTTAAGCCTAGGGACATACTTGGTTTCCCAGACATTTTTTCTATGGATGCAACCAGAACTGTGAGATACTATCTTTATGGCTTAACTCATAAAGTAATTTAATTTCAAGAATATTTTGCAAAGTCAGGTGGATTAAGATTAACCTCTTCACTTCCAGTATATGCTGTTACCATGTATGTATTTAATTCAGTTACAATAATACATGTACATTTCTTTTCCTTACAGCAGTGCACACTGTTGATGCATTTTAACACAAGCAGATCTCAGAAATACATTTTCAGCACAAGCATCTGTACGAATCAGTTTGATATACAAATGACATATAATTATGTACAAAATTCCAGCTAGCTGTACTGGCATAAGTTATACATTCACACTACCCTACTTCTCCTGGCATGACTGGCAATACCTCCTGTCATCACAGTGTTATTCCCAGATAGTTGATAATCTGTGATAACGTTCATACTCTTCAGATGTTATTCTGTTCCAGGAACCACCTATGCTATTCTAGTTATAAGATTCAGCATTAATCCACTACATGCCTATGACAAAGTATTACATGAGAACAAACTTGTGTGTATAATTTCATATTGTATCTGCTTATTTGTATTATATTAGATTATTCTATGCTGCTTTGTATTCATATTTGTATTTCTACTACATTTCTGCTGCCATTGCAATGTATTATGTATTGTACTTGTTGTTGTCACTGTTAAATAATCATTGTAATTTTGTGTGGAGCTTTTCTATCCTAGCCTCAGGTGAAACAGGATTTCATGCCCAGTTAGACTTTCCTGGTAAACAAATGAAATCAGTCAATCAATCAATCAGTAAATAAATAATTTGGCCATTATAGCAACTGAATTAAGAAAAGTGAAAAATATTAATCTGCAGTACTTATCTGTGCTAGGATGGCCTGGATTGAAGCAAAAGAATCAGCAGTCAGTAGTGAGGACTTTGTACAGGCAGAGAAAAATTACAAAATAGGGAAAACAGCACACTGGCCAATCACAAAAACACATATGAAGCTTTACTCCAGTGTTGTTTAATTAGCTAATTAATTAGAAAATGCGGTAATTCTAATTTTAATTAGAGTAAATAAACATCTAATTGTGATTATAATTAATTAGGTGTTTTGAACTAATTCTAATTAAAGTGTCTTAATAATTAGAAGCTTAATTAGATATATTTTACAATCAAAATAAAATTGTAAAGCAAGTTTTTGTTATGTATTTACCAGTGATCGAAATGTAGTAATCTAACAGTGTATTAACTTACCATCTTACTGTGGCAGCGACCCATTCCAGTTTCAGTTCCGAATCCCACTTTACATAGTTACCTACACCCTGGGTAACTTCCGTCTTCTGGTTCCTGTTTGATTGTAAACATGGCAGATTTTGTTCAAGAAATGCTGGTTAACATTGCAACTTTTTTTTCACTGATTTTAAACTAAATGTTATAAACAATAATAAAATGTGAATTTCTGGAGCAAGTAAGGCCTGCAAGAAAAGAATTACGGGCAATTGGAAGCCACAAAGGGTGACTTCTAATTTTGTAAGTCACTCAAAGCTGTGTAATCCTGGCAGATACAACAGTTATGAGGCAGGAAGAAACATGAAAAGGAAGAACCCCAACAGGATCTGGAGGGTATTTGTTCTCTGACTATATATTTTTGTCGTTCATCACAAAGCATTTTGAGTGACAGAGTTGATGATGCTGTCATCAAGTTTGCCATTGCTAGATATGCTTCCTTTGAGTCTAGTCGAAAAAGAAGGATTTCATTTTCTAATGAGTGTTGTACAACCATCGTATCATATTCCAACCAGAGCAAAGTTTACCATGCAAGTTCACAATCAGTGCAGATGAGTGATAAAACAATTGAGAAGATGACAAACAATTCTCAGTATTGCTGTGCCCAAGCTGATATATGGTCCAGTCGGCATATGCATGGCTACTTCGGAGTAAGCCTGTCATTCATACACAACCAGAAGATGAAACCCAACTGGTGAGCACGAAGAGGTTTATGGGCTCACATATGGGAGAAAACATTTCCGTAATTTATAAAGCTGTTATGAAACAATTCATAAGTTGGACAACAGCTGTTGGAATAGTCACAGATAATGCCAGCAACATGGTGAAGGCATTCCTGAAGCTTGTTGATGTAATGGATGCAGATGAAGAAGAGGAAGGTGATAAAGATGAAGCAGGAGAGAAGAGGTGGAACATGTTCCAGTGGATTGGGAACAACTTGAAGAAGAGGGTAGCAGTCCAGTACCTGTGCTCTGGTAGTTCACTCCGGACTTGCTGAAGCCTCACCAAAGATAAACAGTAATATCCTGGTCAAATGTGATAGTTTCATTTCAGCTCTTTATAAGTCATTCTGAGCAATGGAGTTGTTAGAGACAGGAGCATCGATCCAAATTCTGTCCTCGAACAGTACACGATGAAAAAGTAAACTGTCAATGATTTTGGCAATTGTTAAGATCGAATCACAACATGAAGGAACCTTTCAGTGAGTTTGCAATATTCTGCCATCCAGAATTACTCACACCAAATGACTTTGCTGTACTATGAGAAATGGAGCAGTTCTTGAGTCCATCTTAAGTGGCTACTTTTCACCTGCCATCAAAAGTTGTTGTGATGAGTAGTCAGATTCTACAGACAATAGTTGCCTTGAAGAAATGCATGGAGAAGATTGAACTACAGCATTGTACATCAGTCAAGTCTGGTCTCTTGGCATCATTGAGCAACAGATCAGATTATCTGTTTTGCCAGGCACATTATCTGATCACCATAGCTGTGGATCCATGATTCAAACTGAGGTGGACAACAGATCGAGGTGACACCAACACAGCACAACAGGCATTATTGACTGAGATGCAAGTACTATGTCAGTCATATAAACATCGACTACCTGCAGAAGAAGTAGTCACCTGTGCACCAATACCACAGCAACAACCATCAGGTTCACAGCTGGACATTCTGTTTTCGTACATGATGAAAAATGAGCACACCAACAAACAGCGTTGAATTAGAATTGGGATTGTATTTGTCATCACCATGCAACAGCTTGGAGCTGTTAGTCTGCTGGAGTGACATTGCATGCCAGGAATAATTTCCAACCTTATACAAGTTACATCTTAAGCACCACTGCATACCTGCTTCTTCAGCAAACATTAAAAGGGTTTTCAGTGCATGCTAGCTACATTGCTTCAGCTAGGCAAAGTAGACTTAGTGATACATCACTGGAGTTGCTTGTCATTGCCAAGTGCAGCAGAGACCAATGGATGAACATTACTATTTGATGATTTTACTATTTTATGGTTTTAAATATGTTTTACTGTGAAGCTGATTATTTAGCTAAGCATGTGCTTAGAGATATTGTTTAACTTTTATGATTTGACATTGACTACATTGTTTTCAAGCTGAACACTTGGACTGACAAGTTGCAAGTTAAGACAGTCGGCAGTAATTTGCTAATTAAAAATCTAATTAGCATAATTAATTTCAATGTTTGCTAATTCTAATTAGAAAAAAATAAGCTAATTCTAATTAGCAAATAAGCTAATTAAATACAAAACTGCTTTACTCTGTGACTGCTAAGTTCAGAACACACCAGGCTACTCTCTACTGCCAGTAGAGTATGTACCTAATCCTTAATTTGTTAGCATCTATGTGGTGTATAATGTCACGCCTCTAGCAGCCTGCACATATTTTGCATTCTAGAGCATTTACTGAAAAATAAACTTAAAAAGCATAAGATAAACAAGTGTACATTTGTGAGCAATAAAAAGCTATTAAAACTATACAAATACTAATGTTATCAGTAAGAAGTATTAGTTGCAGTGATAATAATCAGTGGATTCATAGTCTTTACATAAATACTATACTATATTATAATACACACAAACCCCAAATTATATATTTTCTAAAACTTTCACAAATCTTGGAAACTGTACTAGCTAAACATATATTGCTAGAACATTTTTTGTTAACCAGACAGAAGCTTTTGTATGACAGCAAGAAATTCCTCTGAGTTCATGTCTGAGATGTACAGACATATGAAAACATATCCTTAATTGTATAATTAGCAATGAGAATAATACTGAATATAACTAAAAATGTGCAATTTTTGTGTAAATGTCAGAGAGCTTTCTTCTAGAACAAAAGTTTCACCTGATGTCATGCAACAGTTTGTAAGTCACTTGATTTTCGAAGTAGTAAGTATATATGAAAATATTGTTTGTTTTCATAATTATAAATAAACAACTAGCAATGTTTCAGATATAGTATGATATAAATGGGAATTGACAATGAATTTTCCTGTCTTCCACCATGGCATTTCTCACAATGCCTCTCAATAACAGGTAGGGCTCTCAGTTATAAATATAAACATAAATATGAAAATATGAATAAATGACAAGTTAATTGATTACTTTCTCTACTGTAGGACATCATAGATTTACAATCTTAGTGTAATTTTGTTAATACCTCTTTGCACTTTTTAATACTGCCAATTATTTGCTGATGAGTCACTTGATTAAAGAAACCAGACCCAAAATAAGTCTAGATGCCTTAAGGAGGTATGGGTGTGACCTGAAAATATACATAAATGGTGTAATAGGCTCGATTGAGTTAATATAAACTCACACAGAGTAAACCTAATGTATAGAAACTACAGAACTAGCAACAGATTAACCAGCAAATACTTTCATGAAAAAAATGGCTACAGTTCATAAAACCAGCAATTAAGCTGAGTGAAATGCCCTGGTACTTTAAAATGATAATGCACATGACTATAATAAATAAATCAGCAGTGTAGCAGCAGCATACTTAATAAGAAAATTGAAAAATATCAGTCTGTGGTAGTTGTCTGTGCTAGGATTGGAATGGATTGAAGCAAAACACTCACTAGTCAGTGGCAGCAACTTTGTATAGTGTAACTTGACTTTTGATTTAAAAAAAAGCTGTTTGGAAAACAGATCATGCAGTAAATCACAATACTCTCACTGCTGTGAGTCACCTTGTAACCACAAGTCTGGCACCAGATCAGGAGCTAACAAAAACGGTTATGGGTAAAATCCAGGTGCAAAAAGTTTCCAAGTAAAAAGAAAAAAATGCACCAGAATAACACACAGCAAACGTTTATTCACAAAAAAAACACAAAGATGGTGAGCGCTTTCGCAACTAACGTTGCTTCATCAGACAACACTGAAAGACAGCCAAATGCTTAAATAGGTACATAAAATACCAATCAAGAAATTAATTAAAATTAACCAATAATATGATGGCATCAATGAGCATCAATTAAACTTCTTACTCTGGCTGCTAAAACAATGTATAAAACATCTTTAGAATCAGAATCACAATACAAAATGCATATAAATATATATATATATATATAAAATAAATAAAAACAAAGCAAGAATAAAAATATAAATATATGAGCATTTTATGTACTTTGTATAGAAGTTACTATATAACCTAAACAACTAAAAGAACCATCTTAAATCTAAATAGTTAAAGGCCAACTATGGCTTGAATTAATGCTTATGGTGTCTGGCCTTTAAAAAAGGGATCAAAGAGGTCATGGCATTCAGGCCAGGATACTTCTCAGCATTAAGCTTCAAAATCCATTTCTGTTCATGCCCCTCTGTGATGTTTTCTATATCACCACCTCTGGGATTCCTATGAATATGTTGCAAAACAAAGAACCTAAAGGAATGGGAACTACCATTGGACATAACATGGTTAGCTAATGCATTAGATGGTTTACTATTGTTAATATCTCTTACATGCTCTAAGATGCGATCTTTGAACATTCTGTTAGTTTTTCCTACATAAAAAGCAGGACATTGTTGACAGAAACAAAAGTAAACCACATCCGTGGTTCTACAATCTGTATATTGATTGAGGTATAATGAAAATTGTCTAGTAGGATGTACATATTTATTCTTACTGTAAATGAACTGACATGCACTGCAATTCCTGCATGGAAAAGTTCCATAACGAGAATTGTATTGTGATTCTTTTTCTAAAGATTTTTTATACATTGTTTTAGCAGCCAGAGTAAGACGTTTAATTGATGCTCATTGATACCATCATATTATTGGTTAATTTTAACTAATTTCTTGATTGGTATTTTATGTACCTATTTAAGCATTTGGCTGTCTTTCAGTGTTGTCTGATGAAGCAACGTTAGTTGCGAAAGCGCTCACCATCTTTGTGTTTTTTGTGAATAAACGTTTGCTGTGTGTTATTCTGGTGCATTTTTTTTTCTTTTTACTGGCACCAGATCAGGCTAAAGTTACGAACAATGGTACGTTTAATAAAAAAATGAGTAAAATGGCAGAAAATTTAAAAATAAATGTATCAAAATGAAAGTGACTGTATGTACTGCTTAAATATGTAAGACAGGAGAAAATCTAAAGAGCAGAGGGGTAACTTATGCTTTAACCGAGTAAGAGGAGGGCCTTCTCAGTTTGATCTGTCAGTTTCTAGTAAAATAAATAGAGGAGAAGAGATGAGACTGGGAGGAGCATGCAAGGCCAAATATACAGCAGGGAGGGCAACACAAAGGCTACCAAGTTTAATAGCACAACAGGGAAAGGGTGGGTAGGGAAGCAACACTGATTTAAATGGTAAGGTAAATGCAGTAGTCTAAATTTACTTCCCTGGATGCAAAATGGAGTCCAAATGCTTTGTTTGTCCAGAACACTTCACCTTTCAAGAATCTTAGAGACAATAATGGCTAACTGCTCATGCAATGTAAAATACCAGCGAGAGGTGAAAGCTGGAAATACCTAAAGGTCTAGTCAATAGTGTTTGTCTTCCCAAAATTGTAGAAATCCTTTCCCCATCCTTACTGAGTTTAATGACCACAAGCTCTCGAAACATACTGCAGGCCAAAATGTATAGCTGTATTATTGTTTTTTTGAAGCATGGCTAGGCTTAAAAAGGCCCCATAGCCATGGGGTTGTTAGCCTAGCAATCACTTATGAGCCTAAACAGAAAAAAAAGATTCAAATGGTAGAGAATGTTAGTAAAAAAATGTGGCATGTAGAAATTAAGATATGTTGTTTTAATTAAGTGAAAATAAATGGTTCAAGCCCTCCTCCCTCCAAGATATACCTCATTTATTTCACAAATGAGGTATGTAAATCAGAAATAAAGATAAAAAGCTGAAGGACAAGTTTAGAAAAATGTGGTTATCTTGGATTTTGAAATGTAAATTGGAGATATTCACATGACCTCTATATTTTTCATCTTTTGATTGCTGAGAACTATGAGAGTCCACTGATTAACTGTCATATTTATTTTTTTCCTTTTTTGATCTTCTGATAAATAAGAAATTGCATGTGAGAATTCTTTGATTCTTACATGTACATGTGAGAATTGCTTGATTTTTAATTTTTTGTTTATATCTAATCGCTGATGATATACAAGATGTTCTTTGATTGTTAGTTGTTAAAAATTGTTATATTTTCAGTAATAAAGTTAGTTGGAACCAGAATAGTAAGGCTTAACTCAGGAGTGTATATTGAGGCAGATTGTCATAGAAAACGGTGGACCTCTGTATATTTCTATTTAAATTTCATTCAAAGAAAACGTGTTTGGCTCCGTCCTGTCTTCTAAGTATAGAATTTAGTAATATTTTCACCAGCAGTAAGAAAATAACTCTGTAAATGAGTTCAGATGGATAGGTTTGCTTTTCTAAAACAACTCGGTAGGATGTAGCTGAAATAAGAAATAACATTCAGCTGGTCATCTAGATCATATTCAGATAAATTATTCAGAGCCTACCTTTCACTACTAGCCTATTATTCAGTACAACACTTACTGTAATATGTTTCCTTGCTTTGTATCATTGGTCAGCAGGAAGATACATGCAGTTTCAGCAGTTTATTTTTTCATTCTATAATTCATTTTAGCTCACTGTTGCTACACAGGTTTAAGGGCAAAGGCCAAAGCGAAATAACACGTAATACCAAACCATAAAGCAGTCTTTTTCTTGTATTCTTTCTTATCTTTTTGATATAAATTGTGCATTTGCAATATTGTAAAACATTGTTAAGTAAAAAAAAACTTTTTTTTTTTTACAAAGGGAATTACCTATATAATTTTGTTTGGTTGTGTGTGTATGTGTGTGTGTTTGTGTATATATCCTTTTCTCAGTTGCCACGGTGCAATCAACTCTGGCCTTCCCTATGTATCTCCTGTAGTTCTAGAGAGTTAAGCAGCTAAACATCCCTTTAAGTCTCATTCTTCATAGCAGTGACAGATAATTGTAATCTGCATACTTGCAGTCATATATACATACACATATGGTATTTATTTCTGTGTTTGAAACAATTGCTGCTGCTGGTCATATTTACTGATTTTTTTTTTTATTGCACTTTCCTTCCCCTATAGGAATGTGGATTAGGTGAATAGGTTCATAGGTAGGTACTAGGCTATCTGCCCGAGGGCATTTATAAGCCTAGCCAGAGTGTGTCGGCTTTCGCCACCCCATTGATTAATTAACTGAGCCTCTGTCAAGCAGAGCCAATGAAGTGATCCCAGGGGTGTACTTTCTGTTACCCATCCACTCGTCAAGGCTTCTCTTGAAGAGTGTTAGTGAGGGGCTCTGCCTAATGTAGTTAGGAATTTTGTTCCAAAGCATGGGGAGTCTCTGTGACAGGAATCTATCCCTCCAGCATGTTCTATTTATTGTTGTGGCGAGGTTTAGCTCACTAGAGTGCGTGGCTCGCAGTGACTTGGATTTTTTTAGGTGGAGCATGTCCATCAATTCTGAGCTGGACATGGCTTTGTAAGTCAGGCAGAGATCACCTCTAAGTAAGCGATATGCCACTGAGTACAGCCGGAGTTTTTTCAGTCGGGCTGCATAGGACATATGTTTGAGGCCAGTAATCCTCTTGGTGAGGTGCTTTTGTGGTCTTTCAAGCTGTTGGAAGTGTCTTGTGAGGTACATCCCAAATGGGGCATTGTACTCTATAATGGGTCTGATGAGTGACGAGTAGAGGGGCACTATAACCTCTTTATTTCTAGATGTGAACCCCTTAGTAATTAGATGGGACACATAGAAGGATTTCCTAACTACTTTGGCAATATGATTGTCAAAGGAGAGATTACTATCTACCTGGGTCCCCAGATCTCTTATTACCTCTTCTGTATTAAGGGGGCTGCCGCCTATGTGGTAATTCGTGGGTGCTTTGTTTTTCCCAAATGGGATGACTATGCATTTTTTGGCATTTAGCTTGAGGCCATGACTTTGACACCAGGTGTCTGTCTCAGTAAGGCCATTTTGGAGGATGTCCGTGTCAGCCAGAGAGTCAATTATGGCTCCCAGTTTGCAGTCATCAGTGAACTTGGTTAGCCATAGTCCTCCTGTGTTTGCCTGTACTTCTGAAAAATATATACCGAACAGTAGGGGTCCCAGAACTGAGCCTTGCGGGACACCACTTGTGACTGGTTTAGTCAGACCTGGAGCCTGCTATTCTTACCGTGTGAGTTCTGTCTGTAAGCCAGTTGGCAACCCATCTTGTGATGTAGGGGTTTATGTTCAGGCTGGTGAGTTTTTCTATAATACCCGAGTGAGGAATGGTGTCGAACGCCTTGGCGAGATCAAGGTAGGCTGTGTGAACCACCTTTCTCTCATCTATGGCCTTGGTAACTGTCTGGAAGTCAACCAGGTTTAGTAGGCATGATCTGCCCTTAACAAAGCCGAACTGGGTCGGGTCAAGTATTTGGAGGTTCCCAATGTCTTTGTTAATGAGTTCCATGATGATGCACTCCATAGCCTTGCAGACCAGGCTAGTCAGGCTTATGGGGCGATAGTTACATGGGTCAGTTGTGGCTCCTCCTTTGTGGAGCAGAATAACCATTGCTGTGCGCCATTCTATGGGCACATAGCCTGTGGAGAGGCTGAGGTTGAACAGCATGTTTAGGTGGGGGGTTAGTTCGTGCAAGACGCAGCCTGGGACACCATCTGGCCCCATTGATGCTGTGTTTTTGGATTTTGAAAGGGCTGTTTTCACCTGTGCTTCTGTGATTTCCGGGACACTTCACTTTTCCGGTATTGTTGTGGGCCCTTTTGAAGGTGAGAGGAAGGTGAAGTTTGCACTGAATCTATCTGCCAGTATATTGACAATATCAGTAGGTTCAGTATATTTTGTGCTATTTTGCACTATCTCAGAGCATATCTGTGAGTTGCCACTTAGATTTTTGACATAGCTAAAGAAGGCTTTGTGGTTATCTTTCGAGTCCTTGGCTATTTTTTTTTCGAAGTTAGCCTTGGATGATTTTATGAGGGACCTTAGTTTCTTACTGATACTGATCAGGGATGTCGTTCCTTCTTGGGATTTGCTTTTTTCTGAACTAGTTTCCTCCTTTTGTTGTATAACCTATTTATGGCAGGCATCCACCAGGCTGGTTTCCTTCTCTTAGGGGAATGAGTCTTGGTTTTGCTAGGGGTGGCACGATCCATGCATTCTTGTAGGTGCTCATAGAGCGCAATTGTAAAGGATTCTGCATCTTGGGCAGTGTTATCCTTTAGCGCGGGGGCTGTGAAACTTACCATCTCTGAGTTAAGTAAGGTGAAGTTTGCTTTAGAAAAGTTTTTCACTGTGGTTTCCTTGGTTGGGGGTGGTGGTGGGGTGTGGACATCCAGGGTGATTAGTTTACGGTCTGGTCTAACCAGTGATGGGATGACCTCCGGTACGGAGCACCTGTTGCCCATGTTGGTGATGACCAGGTCCAATATGTTGTGGCCTCTGGTAGGGGAGTTTACCAGGTGATCCAGGGCATTTGAATTGATAAATTCCAGGAAGTGCTGAGCCTGGGAGTTTGTACTCAAGTAGTTTTCCCAGTTAATGGTAGGGTAATTGAAATCTCCCAAGATCAGGGTGTTTGGTAGGACCTTCATGTTTTACAGTGTCTCCAGAAAGGTGGAGTGGTGGTCCTGGGTCATGGAGGGTGATCTGTAGCAGGCCACAATTTGCATTGCAGATTTGCCCGATGTTAGTTGCACATGGATGATCTCAGAGGTATCATGCTGTGCAACTAACCTGGAGGTGTGGGTATCCTTGATGAATATGGATACACCCCCTCCTTTTGTGTTTTGGTCTGTGTTCTGTGGCCGAAATGTGTGGTATGAGTTGTAGCCCAGTAGTGCTGGAGTGCTCTCTGGAGCCTTGAACCAGGTTTCAGTTACTGCACAGATATCAACGTTCTCCATACTTAGGAGTGCTTCGAGCACATGCATTTTGAGATTTAAACTCCTGGCGTTGAGTAGCATAACCCTCAGTTTTTTACTTGTGCTGTTCACGGAGGTGGGTTTGAATTTTGAGGCTTGCCTAAAAAAGGCACTATGGGGGCAGCAAGAGCCTTGGCCAGTATTCGAAAGCCAAGGGGTAACAGGTGCAAGCCATCTCTTGTGAAGCAACGCGGCTTGTCGAGCATGTCATCCCAGGCTGACAGACACTGGATCCCCTTTGAATGACACCAGAAGCTTAGCCAATTGTTGAAATTGATCATTTTTTCTTTATACTGAGGTATCATTCTTGGTGAGGGCAAGATGCTACTCAGGGTCAGGGTCATACCCGCCTGGGCTACATGATGAGAGAGCTCTTCCATGTCTCTTTTCATGTAGTCCAGGGAGGTACGGCTCAGGTCGTTCACACCAACATGAACAATGACAGAGTCATATTTGTACTTGTTCTGGAGTGACCTGAGTGCTTGTGTTATGTGGCAGATTTTGGCTCCCGACAGCCAGCTAACAGTAACCTTCTCCTTGTTCAGCCTAGTGAGTGGGGCATCAGTGTGCCTGACTATTGAGTCACCCATTACTAGTGTGTTAGGTATGTTATTTCGCCTTAAGGGCTGTGATTGTGCGGCCCATTGATTTTGTGTTTTATGTGTTGTCTGGTTTGTGACGGGAGGTGCAGGTTTTGTGGGTGTCTGCTTTGGAGCTCTCTGATGCTTTTGCAGGTTTTTATTTAGAGCCTCCGAGTATGATTTCATGTATTTGTGTATGTTTTGCCCGTGCTGGTTTAGTAGGTCTGTGTGAGGCTAGAGGTGTGGTGCAAGTGTTAACCTTCTCCTCATGACTGTCTGTTCCAGTCTTGGGTGGAGATACCTTAGCCTCCAGTTTGGCTGTATAATTGCATCTCTCACATATGTTAGTGTTTTGTGGTAGGAGGAGAGGGCTGTCTGTGTATTCTTTCATACAGGCTGTGATGGAGTTGATGCTTGTGTACTTCAGGCAAGTACATTTATTTTTCTTTTTAATTAAACTCAGTTAAGTTGAATTTTATCCTTTGTGGCCAATGTTGTTGCTATCTAGCCTTTTAAAACACTCTGTGTGATCTGTGGTTGCTAATAGCAGTCCAGGTTTAAAACTTTTTCTGTACCTGTAGCAATGACTAGTTATTTGCAGTTATCTCATTGTAGCAAGAGTGCAGTCAGTATAATGTGCTTCCTTGTAGCCTTCAGAAACTCCCAGGAGTCATTGCTGTCCTGTTATCTCATTTATGGCTTGGATGCATTTAGTGGTAGGGGAACATATCATAAATGTGAACCAGTGTACAACAAACCCTAAACTGTAAATGTGTTCTTTGAAGTGTTGAAAATACATGATTAACATTGATTCCTATATAGAATATACATTCTAATAAAAAAAAATGAAAATCAGGCTTAATAAGACACATATAGACATATCTGCAGGGCTGCTTCACCCCTGCACATGCCACAGTGGGAGGGCTGAACTTCTCACACCACTTCTAAATAAATGCACCAACTTCATGTGCAAATTATCTCAACATAAACAAAATATTTGGTTTAGTAACAAACCAAGTTCTCCTTGTACTCTGAAATAGTACAACCTCAGACCTAGGGTACTTAATTATGCATTTGTGGCAAACCTTCCAAATCAGGGGTATAGAGTGGTGAAGCCAAACACTTGTTTTCTGCTCTACTTGGTTGCCATGAGTGCTCTGTTCTATTTTAAAGTTTTATGGTAATGTAACAAATAAATGATGTTGATAAGTCTTTTGCTTAAGACAAAGCAAGTCAAGCTTGTTTGTTGATTTATTGTTAGTAAATTTGTTTAATTTTGCACAGGACTTTTTTTATTTATTTTTTTTTACATTTGCAGCATTAGTTACACAAAATGATGGTTCAACGTTTGTAGTTACACATTTGCAGCATTAGTTACACTGAATGACAATAAGACGTTGTCCTGTTCGATTCTCAGCTAGGGTGTCTTCTGTGTGGAGACTTGCGTGAATGGGCCTTCCTTCGTTGAAGGTTGTGCGTCAGGGCCAGCAACTCGGCACGTAAAAATCTACTGCCAATTATTAGCGGACCGGATTTCCGCTGTGGTGACCCCTAACTGGGAAAAGCTGAAAGACACAACAACAAAAAAGTTACACTGAATGTCAGTGCAATGCTCATAGCTACAAGTTTGCAAAATTGGTTGGAGTGGGAATGCAATGTTTGTAGATACACATTTCTAGCATTAATAACACAAAATGCCAGGTCACTGCTCATAGTTGCACAAATGAGCTTTAGTAGCTTTATGGAGCGATAGTGCAGTATTTTGTTACACGTTTGCAGCATTAATGATACAATGTGACAGTGTACTGTTTGTAGTCAGACATTTGCAGCATTATTTACAGTGATAGTGTAGTGTCGATCATTACAAAGTTGCAGCATTAGCTATATGGAATGACCGCGAGTTAAGCATTTGCAGCATTATTTATAGAGTTATAGTTCAGTATCTGTAGTTACAAATTTGCAGCATTAGTTATGCACAGAGACGATGCAGTGTTCATTATTATATGTCTGCAATATATTGATTAAAATGAGAATGCAAAGTTTGTAGTTCTACACTAACAGCATAAGTCACACAGAGTGACAGTGCAATGTTCATAGTTACACGTTCACGGCACTAGTTAGAGTGATAGTACAGTGTTTGTAGCTGTATGTTTACAATATTATTTACACAGAGTGCAGTATCTGTAGTTAAACAGTTTGTAGCATTATTTACTCAGAATGACATAATTCATTGTTACACATTTGCAGCATTAGTTAAAGTGACAGTGCAATGTTTGTAGTTATACAATAGTCACACAGAGTGACAATTCTGTGTTCATAGTTCAACATTTGTAGCATTCATTATAGAGAGACAGTGCAGTGTTTGTAGCTAGTCGCTTGCAACATTAGTTGCACAAAATGACAGTGCAGTGCCTCTGGTTACACATTTGCAGCAATAATCACACAGAGTGACACTGCAATGTTTGTAATTACAGATTTGCAACATTATTTACACAAAGTTACAGTTCATTATTCATAGTTACACATTTGCAGCATGTGTTACACAGTAACACTGTAGTCACACATTTGTAACAGAAGT
The DNA here is from genome assembly GCF_019279795.1 of Protopterus annectens. Lineage (NCBI taxonomy): Eukaryota > Metazoa > Chordata > Ceratodontiformes > Protopteridae > Protopterus > Protopterus annectens. Next base: position 262,685,247 of record NC_056750.1, read on the forward strand.
TACACAGATTGACAGTGTAGTGTTCATAGCTAGAGATTTGCAGGATTAGGTATGGAGCATGAGTGTAGTATTTGTAGTTACAAATATGAAAACTTATTTACACAAAGTGCAATATTCATAGTTACACATTTGTTTCATATTTTCATATGGTGCACCTTTTGCCTTGATATATTTGTTAATTTAAGGTTCATATACAACCTAGCTACATTTATGACATGTATCTACTACAGCATTGGCCCTTATACCTTATGCATTATAACAGTGACAGTTTCACTAATTCATTCCTTCTAGATCTTAAATATTAGTTGTAATTCATTTCCCGTAATATCTTACAATATGTATGTATTTATTCATTTATTTGTTAACCGAGTGAGTTAGCTCACCCTCAGACCCTTTTCAGCTATGACCTAGACCAAAAGATGCATAAAGTGAAATAGTTATAGAGACAGGAAAAATATTTTCACTAGCTGATATATAGACTAGAATTATATACACACAATTGAAATAATTTTAATGGTAATGTAGTAATTACTACCTCCTGAGTCTAAAATATAAGTTTTAACTGCACTCTCTCTACTTATCAACTTAACAGATACCTTTACACATTTGTGTCATTTAAGAACAGAAGGTGGCTGTTATCAATTACATTTTCTTAAAATGATACTTCCAAATGGGTGCTGTGGCAGAATTTCAAGACTCTTCATTGGAAGTCTTGAAACTACTGTAAGTGCGATGTTTAGAACAGTGAAATCTGAAACTCATTGTTACACTTAAAAGCGTTTTTATAGATGGTAAGCTCTCATACACCATCAAGATCATAGTTCTCTGTGAAGAGGGAATTTGCATATAGTCACAGACTCTTTAATTGTCAATGTTCTAAGAATGCACTAATGGTCCTTGAATGCACAATGAGGACCCTACCATGTAGCTGCAATATTCACAGTATTCAGACCACCCCATATATGATAAACCAACTAAAAAACAAAAAAAAATATTTTGGATGTGACATTCTCAGTAATGCTGTTTCATTTCATTTTTCTTATAAAGCCAGTGTAGACAAATATTCTGACTGCAGGTTAAATCCATTGCAGAAATTTTACTAGAAATGCAGTTATTTTTTTTCTGCCAGTATTACAGCCTTCAGCTATTTTGTAATGTAGAATTTATGTCTTTCTTCAATGGTTAATTAGTTACTGCTATAAACTTGCATACTTTCTCTCACCTGAAAGCCATGTGCTATTCCAAGCAAAACCAAGACTCACTCCTCCAAGAAAAGGAAACCAGTCTGGTGGACCCCTGCCATAAACAAGCTATACAATAGAAGGAGGGAACTAGTACAGAAAAGAGTAAAATCACAAGAAGGGACGACATCCCTGATCAGTATCAGCAAGAAACTACGATCCCTCATAAAATCATCCAAGGCTTCAAAAGAAAAATTGCCAAGGACTCCAAAGATAACCACAAGGCATTCTTTAGCTATGTCAAGAACCTAAGTGGCAATTCTTAGATCTGCTCGGAGTTAGTGCAGAATGGCACAAAATACACTGAACTGACCGATATTGCCAACATCCTGGCAGACAGGTTCAGTGCAAACTTCACCCCCCTCTCACTCCCAAAAGGGCCCATAACCATACCAGAAGAATGTAGTGCCCCTGAAATCAGACACTCAGGTTAAAACAGCCCTCTCCAAAGCCAAAAACACAGCAGCAATGGGACCGGACGGTGTCCCAGGCTGCGTCCTACATGACCTCAAAGATGAACTAACCCCTCACTTAAACACACTGTTCAAACTCAGCCTCTCCACAGGCTACGTTCCCATAGAGTGGTGCACAGCAATGGTTATTCCGCTCCACAAAGGTGGAGCCACAACAGACCCCCGGGAACTATCGCCCTATAAGCCTGACTAGCTTGGTCTGCAAGGCTATGGAGTGCATCATCATGAAACTCATTAACAGAGACATTGGGATCCTCCAAACACTGGACCCTACCCAGTTTGGCTTTAAGGGCAGGTCATGCCTCCTAAACCTGGCTTGAGACAGTTACCAAGGCTATAGATGAGGGAAAGTGGTCCACACAGCCTACCTAGATGTCGCAAAGGCCTTCAACACCATTCCCCTTTCAGGTATTATAGACAAGCTCACTAGCCTGAACATAAACCCCTACGTTACAACATGGGTTGCCAACTGGCTCACGGACAGAACCCACATAGTAAGAGTTGCGGCAGCTAGGTCTGACTCTAAACCAGTTACAGGTGGCGTTCCCCATGGCTCAGTCCTAGGACCCCTTCTGTTCGGCATATACTTCTCAGAGGTATAAGCAAGCACAGGAGGACTATGGCTGACCAAGTTCGCAGACGACTGTAAACTAGGGGCTATAAATTGACTCTTTGGCTGACACAGGCATCCTCCAAAAGGGTCTCACTGAGACAGATACCTGGTGTCAAAACCATGGCCTCAAGCTAAATGCCAAAAAATGCATAGTCATCCCCTTTGGAAAAAACATAGTACCCACAAACTACCACATAAGTGGTAGTCCTCTAAATACAGAAGACATAATAAGGGAGTAGATAGTAACTTCTCCTTTGACAATCACATTGCCAAAGTGGTCAGAAAATCCCTCTATGTGGCCCACCTAATCAGAAAAGGGTTTGCATCCAGATCAAAGGAGGTCATTGTGCCCCTCTATGCATCACTCATCAGACCCATCATAGAGTACAATGCTCCATTTGGGATGTACCTTACAAGACACCTGCAACAGCTGGAAAGACCACAGGAGTACCTCACCAAGAGGATCACTGGCCTCAAACAGATGCCCTATGCAGCTTGACTGAAGAAACTCCAGCTGTACTCTGTTGCATACCGCCTACTCAGAGGTGATCTCTGCCTGACATACAAGGCCATGTCCAACCCAGAACTGATGGACATGCTCCACCTAAAGAAAACCATATCCCCTCGAGCCACAAACTCTAGGGATCTAAACCTCACCACATCAATAAATAGGACTTGCTGGAGGGATAGATTCCTGTTCCAGAGATTTCCCATGCTCTGGAACAGGATTCCAATCTACATTAGGCAGAGCTCCTCGCTAACCTTCTTCAAGAGAAACCTTGATGAGTGGATGGGAAACAAAGTATACCCCGGGAATCACTTCAATGGATCTGCTGGACAGAGGCACAGGGAACTTATCTAAGGGGGCAGCAAAAGCAAACACTTTCTGGCTAGGCTTATAAATGCCTTCAGGCAGATAACCTAGTACCTACCTATGAACCTATGAATATTCTTATATCAAGACAGGAATCCATTCTACTTAAAATAGCTCTGTGATTCACACAACACTACCTTACTGCAAGCTTCAGAAAAGTCTTTCACTTCATCCACTTAGCTAACTGTAGGGGACATGACTGTTTGACATTTAAAAAAAAACAAGCTAGCATCTGGCAACTGTAGAAGGCATCTTTTTAGTTAATATTTTATTATTTTATTTGCTATTGAAATCAGGGACTGCCTAATTCATGCCAGTGGCAAAGACAGGTAAGGCCTTGACTATATCTGAAGCTACCTGGGTTCAGTTAGCAACTCAGGCACTTACTGGTGTGGCTGTGATGATATGCATGCCTGTCCAGGGTGCAGAGGTTGACTCCCTGCTGACTCAGTCTTCCGCTTCTGACCCAGTTACTGCTCGAAGGCAGGGTTGGTATCAAAAAGGTGCGAGATGGTGCAGAGATAACATGGGCATGGTTACCTAAACCAGTAATGGTAGCCCTTATCAGCCACATAAAGGAACACATTTGAATAAATAGAAAATAATGCATGGTCCCTATGATATGTAGATGTCCATGTCATCATCCAAAGGGAGGGATTAGAGCCTGTAATACAAAAATACCTTTCATTGCCAGGGATGTTGGAGAGAGCACTAAACTGCCTGATGTTTGCCTGGATGATGGCTCCTTCAGATGATTCTTACTCAGAGATTTGGGGGGAACTCTTCAACCCTAAGAGACAAATAAGAGTCAGCCCACTAGGGAATGTCCTGACTGCTGGCAGGTGGTGGGAAAGCACATACAAAAAAAAAGACGAACTGGAATAACTGCATATTCTCCATTTTGTGTATCATTTGTGAAGTGGACCTTCATGAAGATGGCCCCAGGCTACTGGAATCCTCAGTCTCCTAATCTATGCAGCTAGTACTGCTCATCCTCAGTCTGCTAATCTATACAGCTAATACTGCTCATCCTCAGTCTGATAATCTATGCAGCTAATACTGCTCATCCTCAGTCTGCTAATCTATACAGCTAATACTGCTTATGCTCAGTCTGCTAATCTATGCAGCTAATACTGCTCATCCTCAATCTGCTAATCTATGCAGCTAATACTTCTCATCCTCAGTCTGCTAATCTATGCAGCTAATACTGCTCATCCTCTGTCTGCTAATCTATACAGCTAATACTGCTCATCCTCAGTCTGCTAATCTATGCAGCTAATACTGCTCATCCTCAGTCTGCTAATCTATGCAGCTAATACTGCTCATCCTCAGTCTGCTAATCTATACAGCTAATACTGCTCATCCTCAGTCTGCTAATCTATGCAGCTAATACTGCTCATCCTCAGTCTGCTAATCTATGCAGCTAATACTTCTCATCCTCAGTCTGCTAATCTATGCAGCTAATACTGCTCATCCTCAGTCTGCTAATCTATGCAGCTAATACTACTCATCCTCAATCTGCTAATCTATACAGCTAATACTGCTTATGCTCAGTCTGCTAATCTATACAGCTAATACTGCTCATCCTCAGTCTGCTAATCTATACAGCTAATACTGCTCATCCTCAGACTGCTAATCTATACAGATAATACTGCTTATGCTCAGTCTGCTAATCTATGCAGCTAATACTGCTCATCCTCCATCTGCTAATCTATGCAGATAATACTGCTCATCCCCAGCCTCTTAATCTATACCGATAATACTGCTCATTTTCATCTTGCTAATCTGTCAGATGATTGTGCTCATCCCAAGTCTCCTAATCTTTGCAAGCTCTAGTTTTACACCTATTTTCCCAAACCTCAGCATGATGTCCATAAAACTGTCACTGCAGGCTTTACAGCAGTTCACTTCTCATTTCTGTAACATAACATCAGTGATATTATTTCCTTCACTGCAACACAAGCAGAAGAAAGTTCATGCAAACAGCCACTGCATGTCTTGCTGTCACTACTTCTTTGTGGGTGTAAAATGTGGTATGTACTGCATCCAGTTTGGGGATTTCACCTGTTCCCAAAACACAGCCATGCACTGGGCGAAACTATGAATTCACTCTTTCATGTTACATCACCCATGCATTGTGTCTGACAACTTGTTTTGCACATGGAGTCTAATTCTGAAATGTTCTGTCTTCATTCATAACTTGTCTACTCGCTATTTTAGATGATGCACCTGTGATGACTTTTAAATCACTATTTTAGCATTCAAATTTCTATCCTTTTTCTTGCTTGATCAAAAAAGCTTTTTTTCTTTTTATTTGTATTTTTTTATTTTTTTAAAGTTTATTAACTAGGAGAGGGGACTGATCCATATAGGGCCTATTTCTGCCACAAACCAATTTCTCCATAACTTATCTTTTCAGTTCTATAATTGATTACTACAGCACTTAGTACTTGTTTGGACATAATGTCAGTCTAACACTCAACCCTATACCCAGAATACAACCTATTTTTCTCCACACATAATGCACTTTCCTTTTTAATTTCTCTTTTGTCATCCTCGTCCACACTTCAAAGTCTTTATTTTGGCTCCCTGTTGAAATGTTGACACTCAAAATGCCGAGTGCTGACAAGCCAAAAAAAAAAAAAAAGACCAAAAGCACAGGAGAAGAGTGAATTCTGAAAAATGCGCTTCTCTTTTAAATGTCTTTTTGTGGGGGTGGGGGGCAGACAACTTAGTGGGTTTTGACCTTTCACATGGTTAACTTTTATTTCTTTTTCATACACTAAGACACCCAGCTACTACTACAAGTATATCATTTAACTTCATAGATCACTACCTGCCAAAATGCTATTCTGTTAATACTTCTTAGAGAATGGGCGACCACTACATTGGCACCCTGACTGGAGAATGAATGTTCTCTAGCAGGGTGTTAAGCAAGCAACAATGCCTGACAGGGTGTGTGTTAATGTATAATGCTCACCAGGAGTGTTTTGAGGCCTGACGTCACAGGTGGGGGGCCTTTACACCCCTGGAAGGGCATTAATTACACATAAACACACACTCTGGAGGGCACAATTGTGCTTAGATAATGAGCTCTCTGTAAAATTGTTTTACTTGTTTATTTTTTTTAAGTACTATATTATTTTTTTTATTTATATTTTTGATGTAAAATAGTTCTTCCACCTAATGTTTAAGACTTGCTGTAGTATATGTTAATGGTGTTGGAGGAAGCATCTACATCCAAAATATAACACTTAAAAATTTTATCCTGGCATTTACTTTATTTTTTGGTCCCTTACTCCTAAAACATTTAGTTACTAAATAATGGCTTACATTTGCATTTCACACTATTATTTTCTTCAGAAAATTCATACTAACACAAATCCTTTTAATTAAGTATGTAATTTTATGAGAGCAGTAATTCATCTCTGTTCCCATTTTGAACCTTTGTTCCCGGCTTTATCCATATTTCATCAGCTGAAAGGTCCAGAGATATGCAAACTTCTTTACTGTTGCTCTCACTCACACTCTCATGCACACCTCTGTTTCAGAAAATGTATGCTAACGCAGATCCTAATAATCAAGTAAAATATGTTCATATTTTGAGCCTTTGCTTATTTTAGGTTTATCCAGATATTTTGAGCTAATAGTCAGCAGAGCATACCTTTCAGTTGTCCAGATTTTTGCAGAATGCCCATATTTCTGGCTTGTATGTTTGGCCACATCCTCATAAAATGTGTGGTTTTCTGGCAAATCACTGGGGATTGAAGTCATTAAATAATGACAGACTTTATATCCTTTAGATAATACATGCTAATACAAACCCTGCTGTTCTAGCAACTTTCTAAGTTTATAAGAGCAACATTTAAAATCTGTCCTTATTTTTGGTTGTTTGTCCCTCATTATTTGTGGCTCTGTTCAGATTTCTTGTGCAGAGAGGTTGAGAGGTATGGTCAAGAGGTATGCAAACCTCTTAAATGATGTGTTTCTGCCAGTGATCTCTCCCACTCTTACCCAAACACACACACACACACACTCACGCTCACACACACACTCACGCTCACACACGCACTCACACTCACACACACACTCACACACACACACACACACACACACATGCTCACGCACACACACACGCTCACGCACACGCTCACGCACACACACACGCTCGCGCACACACTCGCTCACGCACACACACTCATGCTCACACACACTCATGCTCACACACACACACACACACACACACACACACACACACACACTCATGCTCACACACACACACACACACACACACACACACACACACACACACACACACGCTCACACACTCACACACGCAGTCTGTTCTGCTTTCATGCACACACTCACTCACACATGTAGAGAGAAGCATAAACACACACACACACTTTTTTCAGTTTCATTTATTTTACACTCGCTAAACAGCACTAAACAGCAAAAGCGCTGCTTAACGACTGTAAGATAACAGCTCAATCGATCTCTCACTATCATACATGCATACACTCTCACACACAGACATAAACACATACGCACTGTTAGTTGTTTTCATTCTGAGCTCCACAGCAGCTTGATATGCCGTGAAGTGGTGGACTCAGTTTTCAGTGGGCATTACTTGTATCTTAATATCCCGCTGGAGAATGTTTGCTCTCCAGTCAGGATGAGATCTACAAATAATGTCCTGTGAAAAACGAGTGCGATGCTTTATGGCAGTGTATTAAGCCATCATGGAGCTCGGACTTAAAGAAAGTGAACAGATGCCTTTTTTTTTTTTTTTTTTATATTTTACACATGCTAACAACTTTTGCTGTTCAGTGAGTATAAAATACAACAAGATGAAAGAAAAGAAAAACAGGAAAGAGTGTGTGTGTCTCTTTGTTTGTATTTGAGTGTATGCGTGCATGAGTGTGAGATCAATCGAATGAGCCATTATTTTACACTCGCTAAGAAGCACTTTTGCTGTTCAGTGAATGTAAAAGGAAAAGAAGCATAAAAAAGGAAGTGTGTGCACGTGTTTGTGTAAATGTTTGTTTCTGTCTGCGTGTGTGAGTCTATGCGTGCTTGTGTGAATGAGAGCAAAAGTGTGTGTGTGCGCATATGCATGTGTTTCCGTATGTATGTATTTGAAGCGTGAAAACAATTGACATGACAGCAGAAGCATTAAGAGGTTTGCATACCTGTTGACCTCTTACCTCAAGGTATCTGGATACAGCCTAAAATAAAGGGAGCATAAAGGTTCAAAAACAAGAACAGACATTAGTCTTATAACATGAACAATTTTCTTGAATAACAAGATTTGTGCTAGCATGGATTTTCTGAACCACCACTGTGTTTATGTTTGGGGGGGAGATAAGATTGAGCAGTGGCAGCAAAAGTTACTAGGTTTGCAAACCTCTCCACCTCTTAGCTCAAGAAATCTGAATGAAGCCTAAATTAAAGGGGCACAAAGTCTCACAAAATAAGGACAAATAAATCTTGAGCTTATAAAATTACAAAGTTGCATGAATAACAGGATTTGAAGTAGCATGCATTTTCTGTAGGAAATAAAGTCTGAAACTCAAATGTTATGATGTAGTGACTTCAATCCCCAATGACTGGCAACAAACCACACATTTTAGGACTAAGAGACCCCCCCTCCAAAAAAATGAAGTAAATATCTGAATATTTTTTTAAACCATATTTTGGATGTAAAATACAACAATTTCACATGCAGTCCATTCTCTAAGCGCAATAATGCCCTCCAGGGTGTGTGTAAATAATGCCCTTCCAGTGGTGTAGATGCCCTCCGCCTGCAGCATGGGCCTTATAACACCCTTGGGTGGGCATTATTTATAAGTAACACACACCCTTTTGGGCATTACTGCTTGCATATTCAAGCTACAGTACACTGTCTTTTTCCATTAACACTGGCATCATGTTTCCTACCAGTGTAGTAATTCGACTAGAAATATATAATGATATTTATTTGTGTACCACCATGAATGCTTACAGGAATACAGCTTTTGTTCATTAATTCCTTTTGCTTGGGTACTAAAATTGCAAATACAACACACTCAGTGCACACATGGTGATAAATCACAGGCAAAAAATGAGAAAAGAATGTGCAAATTAGTGATTTAACTTATTCTATCACAGAATGAACTCTGAGATGTAGTAATTAAGCAGTAGGTGAGAACTGCAGATATCTACTGTATGTGCATCTAAAAATCATAGCCAATATCCTTGATGCATTGATTTGTGCATTCTGTAGTATGATATTCATCCTTGTGCTATAATATTAGGGGATCTATATCATATGAGTGAATCGCACAAATTGAGAACGCTCATAATATCGAACATACCTGACCTCGAAGTGCTTTTTCTGAGATTGCGGTACAGTGAAGAATGGGATATTTGCCCTTTCCTCACCTTAGTGCAATCTCGGAGTTGGAATATATATTTAGAAGGGGGTGTGGGGGCAAAGCCCCCCCACAATAGGAAGTTCGTGGTCCAGTACGTTCGATATTATGAGCATTCGCAATTTGTGCGATTTGCTCATATGATATAGACCCAATATTAGGTCTGTGACCATCTGCAAATATAGTGTTTCATGTACAGATTTGTAAAATAGCTTTAAAATGTGCCATTTATCTACTACTCTTGCTTGCATGTACTCAGCCTTCATTTTGTGTTTGTGTATTTGTCTTTTGAATATTTTCTCCTCAAACCCCTAAATTAACCTTGCTTTCTTCATAATTGGATCATTCCCTATTTCCCAAACAAGCAAATGTATAATAAATTCCTGGTAGTATATCTTTTAAAATAGTTATTTTTGGCAGTCCTAGAGTGACTTGTACCAACTGGTATCTGGTGGGACTTCATAACAATGTGTACTTAGTTTCACCGCTGTCATTGTATCTCTTAACATAACTATTGATGAGCTCACCAAATGGTGTCCTTTAATATGTTACCCGTCCAAGTCTTCAGCCTGCCTCTTTGCAGTTCTACTGACGACTCAGTGTGATGATATGGGCAAGTGCCAGCATAGCCAGCTGGAGTTTTGTAAAGAATTATATGTCCTTTGAACATCAAACTGATCTTCACAAGATGCTTGTGTTACAAATGTATTAGAACTGTATGTCATTTGTATATCAAACTGATTTTGTACAGATGGTTGTGCTGAAGATGTATTTGTGATATTTGGTTGTGTTGAACCGTATCAACAGTGCACCCTGCTGAAATGAAGAGAAATGTTACCTGTATTATTGTAGCTGTAGGTTGGCAGAAACCAGGCACAGTATTTTGTAGTTTCCACCACTGAATCTGCAGTGTTTCTACTGGCACACTCCATCAGTTTTTATGTCCTTGTTAAAGTCCTTTGCATATGTAGTGTGTACTTTTTATGGTTGTATTTTTAAGAAAACATTAACAGTGTCCTTTACCATATCATAGATATACATCTGAAACAAGGCCAGACCCAGAAAGGGTCCCTGTAGTTTAGCTCCCTCAACTGTGCTCCTCTGGAATACTACTCCAAGGGCCAGTTTCCTAGTTTACAAGCAGGACTGCACTTACCTTACCTCTTCTCCTTATTCTTGCACTGGTCAACTTGTCTCTTGGTGTCCTCTGTGTCTTTTGAGGTGTGGCATTTAAGGTCTTTCTGAACTGTAAGCACACAGTTCCTACAGAGTTACGCATGTCCAGATCCAGTGCTACATGTGTTTTGCATGTGCGGTCTCTTTTCAGTGAAGCCATGCTTGTTGCAGTCTTGTCTGTTTGCTCCTACACATTTCACTAGAGGGCTTCTTATTATTTTCTTTCTTATTTCTCGTAACTGACCTGAAGCTTACTGGCCTGTAATTATCAGAGTCGGATAAGCTCCACTCTTGTAATGGCACCACAGTAGTCGATTCCAGTCCATTGGTACCATCATCACAGTGTACTGTGACTTTTAAAGAGTCCCAGTAGGGACACTAGGGTCTACAAATGTGACACTGAAGGCAGTGGGCCAAGAAGTGGACTAAATGAGACATTGGTGCAATGTAAGTGTTGGAGTTCATTATTGTTGTAGTGTGATAGGAAACTATGGAACAAGGTTGTGAGGGGAGCAGCTACAACCATGATGAGAACCTAATTAAATAGCAGAGTTTCTATTGGGGAGCTAAGTAGTTCCATGTGCATACAAACTGTGTTAATGAGAGTAGGTGAGATGAGACGTGATTAGGAACAATTATTTGTGGATGTCTGATCAGGTGCAGCTGTGCATCATACACAGACTATCAACGAAATGAGTAAGCAGTAGACCATTACAGGATTCAGCTCAAACACTGCAGATTTTAGCATAAATGTGTCAGATGTTGTCACGTTATTTGTAGAAACACATAAACTGCTGTGGTAATAACATGAATACTGTTGAAGGCACAGACTGCTAGCTGACTTGCAGTGATACCTGTGGTTAAGAGAATTGTTAAACACAGACAGATTGTAGGTAAATAAATGCAGAGAAATTGAATGCTGAAAGTCTAGAGACCCAATGCATACTTATTAAAGGGAGACAGTAGTAAGTAGTAGCAGGATAAGAAATAAGGGCTGTGACCAGATAAAATTACTATTGCAGTCTAAAAAAATTAATTTAGGTGGCAAATACAAATTACAGCTGTCTATTATATCAGTGATGAGTGGCACGGGCACCTTGGTGTTTTTGTTAGATTTCTTGCCTCACAGCTTTGGTTCTTTGGTTCAGTTCCCAGCTGTAGTTTCTTTTGTGTGGTACCTTCATGTTCTTCCTGCAATGCTTTGAACTCTGAGAGATCAGCCTTCCTTCTTTGTCCAAAGACATGCCATTAGGTGAAATGCTTATCCTCTAAATTGCCTGTAGGTACGCACGTTTTGTGTGAATGTGTGTGTTTCCTGAGAAGGACTGACTTCATATCCAAGACCAGTGCTCTGCCCTCTGCCCTTTGCTTTCCAAGATAGGCTTTGGCTGCGCCATGACTATGAATGGAATAACTAACCATAGGCAAAACTGCTCTACAAATTGTAGCATGCTACAGGCCACCCTTTCAAACTCAGGAACCCCACACAGCCTTCCTGAAGACACTGGAGGGTATAAATATATCTCCAAACACCATCATATTGGGTGACTTCAACTACCTGAATATAGACTGGGAACATTACTCAAGCCCTAACTTTCTAGCCCAACGGTTCCTGGAGTTCATAAATTCAAATGCCATGGAACAGCTAGTCACTGTTCCCACGAGAGGAGAAAATATACTAGATCTCATTATCACAAACATGGGGACAAAATGCTCCACACCGGAAGTATATCCCTCATTGGTGAGATCTGATCATAAACTAATCTCACTGGAAATCCACATCCCCCCACCCCAAACAAAAAAGACCACAGTGAAGAACTTCTCTAAAGCAAACTTCACACTACTCAAGACTGGTGTGGTATCCTTCAAGGCCCCTGAGCCAGTGGAAACCACAACCCAAGCTGCGGAAGCCCTTACAAATGCCTTCTATGAACACCTCCAGGACTGCATGGATCAGGCAATCCCAAATAAAACCAAGACTCTTTCCACAAAGGGCAAATGTCCAGTCTGGTGGACCCCAGCCATTAACAGACTTTACAATAAGAGGAGAAAGCTATTACATGATAGAACAAAATCCATAAAAGGGAAGTCACCCCTGATCATTATTAGTAAAAAAATACGAGCACTCATAAAATCAACTAAGGCCAATTTTGAGAGAAAAATTGCCATGGATTCAAAGGACAATCATAAGGCCTTTTTCATCTATGTTAGGAACCTGGGTGGAAACTCCCAGATATGCTCAGAATTAGTCCAAAATGATACAAAAATCACTGAACCCACAGACATTGCCAACATACTGGCAGACAGGTTCAGTGCAAACTTCACCCCCTCTCTCCCCCTAAAGGAGAGATAACTATCCCAGCAGAGTGTAGCCTCCCAGACATCTCAAATGCGCAGGTAAAAGCTGCTCTCTCTAAAGCTAAAAACACAGCATCAATGAAACCGGATGGTGTCCCCGGCTGTGTGCTACACGAGCTAAATGAGGAATTAAACCCGCACATAAGGCAGCTGTTTAATCTCAGCCTTACCACAGGATACATGCCCAAGGAGTGGCGTACGGCAACTGTGGTCCCACTCCACAAAGGCGGTGCCTCTACGGACCCTGGTAATTACCGCCCCATAAGCTTAACAAGTCTAGTCTGCAAAGCTATGGAGGGGATCATAATGGAGCTCATAAACAAAGATATAGGGGACTTGCAGACATTGGACTCGACCCAGTTTGGCTTCGTCAAGGGCAGATCATGCCTTTTGAACTTGGTCGACTTCTTCGAAACAGTCACCAAGGCCATTGATGAGGGAAAGGCAATCCATACAGCCTACCTTGACCTTGCAAAGGCCTTGACACAATACCCCACTTGGGTATTGTAGAAAAACTTACCAGCTTAAATGTAAACCCATATGTCACAAGATGGGTTGCAAACTGGCTTAAGGACAGAACCCACAGGGTTAGAGTTGCTGGCGCTATGTCAGACTCCAAGCCGGTCACAAGTGGTGTCCCACAGGGCTCGGTCCTTGGCCCCTATTGTTCGGCATCTACTTCTCAGAAGTACAGGCCAACATGGGAGGACTTTGGCTGACAAAGTTTGCAGACGACTGCAAACTGGGCGCCATAGTGGAAAGTGCATCGGACACGGATATCCTTCAGAAGGGACTCACGGAAACATATAGCTGGTGCCAGAGCCATGGCCTGAAGTTAAACACCAAAAAATGTATAGTCATACCCTTCGGGAAAAACAAGGTAACCCCAATCTACCATATAGGTGGCAATCCACTAAGCACAGAAGAGGTTATCAGGGACCTGGGGACCCAGGTTGACAGTGGCCTTTCTTTTGACGCTCACGTTGCTAAAGTGGTTAGAAAGACCTTCTACATTGCCCACCTGATCATGAAGGGATTCACATCCAGATCTAGTGAGGTCATTGTTCGCCTGTACTCTTCACTTATCAGACCAATGATCGAGTACAATGCCCCATTCGGGATGTATCTCACCCGACATCTGCAGCAATTGGAGAGACCCCAAAAGTTCCTCACCAAAAGGATAAAGGGACTCCAAAATCTGTCATATGCTGCCAGATTGAAGAAACTCCAGCTCTATTCAGTTGCATACCGTCTGCTCAGAGGTGACATGTGCCTGACATACAAGGCCATGTCCAACCCGGAATTAATGGACATGCTCCACCTCAAAAATCCAAATCCACCAAAACCACTAGAGCAAGCGACTTAAACCTTAGCACGGATATAAATAGGACATGCTGGAGGGATAGATTTATCACTCAGAGACTCCCTATGCTGTGGAATAAAATCCCAATCCATGTGAGGCAGAGCACCTCGCTGGCTCTGTTCAAGAGAAATCTTGACCTGTGGATGGGAGATCGAGGTTTATCCCGAATCATCTCTGTGTCACTGCTGGACAGAGGCACAACAAACTAATGGGCACAGTATTTTTTCATATAATTGGTGGCGTAAGCCACAAACATTTGGGCTAGGCTTATAAATGCCTTAGGGCAGATAGCCTAGTATAAACCTATGAACCTATAAAGTAGGTATTGGAGAAAGAGTGAATGAATTTATTTCCTCATAGCTAATCTGTTATGCTTTTTGTGGGGTGTCCTGCTACAGGTTGGTTCTCCTTTAGACATAGACCATGAACACTATTGTATGGATTTTATGGGGTGTAATCTGTCCAAGCAAGGGGTCATGGATCTCACTCTAGTAATGCAGGTCTGTCATGGGAGGTGTGTGAGAATGGAGAGTCACCAGTGTGGCTCATAGGGAGCTAGCTTTGTATAGGATATGGATCTAATCCCTCTCTTGTACCTTTTGAACTCACCTTAGGCAGGCCTGGTGAATTAGTCCAAAATGATACAAAAATCACTGAACCCACAGACATTGCCAACATACTGGCAGACAGGTTCAGTGCAAACTTCACCCCCCTCTCCCCCCTAAAGGAGAGATAACTATCCCAGCAGAGTGTAGCCTCCCAGACATCTCAAATGCGCAGGTAAAAGCTGCTCTCTCTAAAGCTAAAAACACAGCATCAATGGGACCAGATGGTGTCCCCGGCTGTGTGCTACACGAGCTAAATGAGGAATTAAACCTGCACATAAGGCAGCTGTTTAATCTCAGCCTTACCACAGGATACGTGCCCAAGGAGTGGCATACGGCAACTGTGGTCCCACTCCACAAAGGCGGTGCCTCTACGGACCCTGGTAATTACCGCCCCATAAGCTTAACAAGTCTAGTCTGCAAAGCTATGGAGGGGATCATAATGGAGCTCATAAACAAAGATATAGGGGACTTGCAGACATTGGACTCGACCCAGTTTGGCTTCGTCAAGGGCAGATCATGCCTTTTGAACTTGGTCGACTTCTTCGAAACCGTCACCAAGGCCATTGATGAGGGAAAGGCAATCCATACAGCCTACCTTGACCTTGCAAAGGCCTTCGACACAATACCCCACTTGGGTATTGTAGAAAAACTTACCAGCTTAAATGTAAACCCATATGTCACAAGATGGGTTGCAAACTGGCTTAAGGACAGAACCCACAGGGTTAGAGTTGCTGGCGCTATGTCAGACTCCAAGCCGGTCACAAGTGGTGTCCCACAGGGCTCGGTCCTTGGCCCCCTATTGTTCGGCATCTACTTCTCAGAAGTACAGGCCAACATGGGAGGACTTTGGCTGACAAAGTTTGCAGGCGACTGCAAACTGGGCGCCATAGTGGAAAGTGCATCGGACACGGATATCCTTCAGAAGGGACTCACGGAAACATATAGCTGGTGCCAGAGCCATGGCCTGAAGTTAAACACCAAAAAATGTATAGTCATACCCTTCGGAAAAAACAAGGTAACCCCAATCTACCATATAGGTGGCAATCCACTAAGCACAGAAGAGGTTATCAGGGACCTGGGGACCCAGGTTGACAGTGGCCTTTCTTTTGACGCTCACGTTGCTAAAGTGGTTAGAAAGACCTTCTACATTGCCCACCTGATCATGAACGGATTCACATCCAGATCTAGTGAGGTCATTGTTCCCCTGTACTCTTCACTTATCAGACCAATGATCGAGTACAATGCCCCATTTGGGATGTATCTCACCCGACATCTGCAGCAATTGGAGAGACCCCAAAAGTTCCTCACCAAAAGGATAAAGGGACTCCAAAATCTGTCATATGCTGCCAGATTGAAGAAACTCCAGCTCTATTCAGTTGCATACCGTCTGCTCAGAGGTGACATGTGCCTGACATACAAGGCCATGTCCAACCCGGAATTAATGGACATGCTCCACCTCAAAAAATCCAAATCCACCAAAACCACTAGAGCAAGCGACTTAAACCTTAGCACGGATATAAATAGGACATGCTGGAGGGATAGATTTATCACTCAGAGACTCCCTATGCTGTGGAATAAAATCCCAATCCATGTGAGGCAGAGCACCTCGCTGGCTCTGTTCAAGAGAAATCTTGACCTGTGGATGGGAGATCGTAGGTTTATCCCGGGAATCATCTCTGTGTCACTGCTGGACAGAGGCACAACAAACTAATGGGCACAGTATTTTTTCATATAATTGGTGGCGTAAGCCACAAAAATTTGGGCTAGGCTTATAAATGCCTTAGGGCAGATAGCCTAGTATAAACCTATGAACCTATAAAGTAGGTATTGGAGAAAGAGTGAATGAATTTATTTCCTCATAGCTAATCTGTTATGCTTTTTGTGGGGTGTCCTGCTACAGGTTGGTTCTCCTTTAGAGATAGACCATGAACACTATTGTATGGATTTTATGGGGTGTAATCTGTCCAAGCAAGGGGTCATGGATCTCACTCTAGTAATGCAGGTCTGTCATGGGAGGTGTGTGAGAATGGAGAGTCACCAGTGTGGCTCATAGGGAGCTAGCTTTGTATAGGATATGGATCTAATCCCTCTCTTGTACCTTTTGAACTCACCTTAGGCAGGCCTGGTGGGCAGTGAGGCGTGTTCTTTGGAGTATCTTCACCTTGGAACCTAGGTGGGTTATGTCTCTCAAGTCTCCATTTGTCCATGCCAACTTCCCTTCTGAGTTTGGTTCCAACAGTGCTACACAGAAGCAGCCTTCAAGCCTCATTATTTCTTGTTTTCCCTGCCAGCTCCAATAGGTGCTTCAACAGCTAAGCAAACTCTGGTCACCTGGATCATCCCTGTACACCAACAGAGCTACTGAATAAAAGAATACTACAGTAACAATAACTTGGAAAGGAGAGTCAGGTATTCTGTACTACAGCAAGATTGCTGTCAATTTGGAAATAAGACATAATGTGCATTGTTGTAACTAGGGGAAATGAGAACATACAGGAAGTTAACATAGACAGTGTGGAGGTATTATATTACGCTGGATAGTAGCCAGAGTAGATTTTTTTACTGTAATAACCTTGAGCGGGTTCAGATGGTGCATTTTAAATGGACATTGAACTGATGTCTGTATAATGACTGGGAGAATGAAATAAAGACGAAGGACGTGGCACAGTCTGTTCATGAAGCAAAACCTATAGAGTGGAGCATAAAATGAGAAGGGGCAATGTGATTAAGACATGAAGCATTTTTTTTTGGGGGGGGGAGGTGTGGATGGTTACAGTTTTAGAAAGTAAATGTCAATGGATCATGCATGTAATCTAGAATGGGGGCAATTTATAAAATACCAAAAAAAAAAAAAAAAAATACTTATCAGAGAGAACCATAGCTCTCAACTCCTCAGGGACAAATCTAGAAATAATCAAGGATAATAAGGAACAGTTTTAAAATATTAGTACTTAACTTGAGATGCCGACAGAACAAGAGAATGTGAATTAATATGCAGTTTTTGAAGTAAAATAAGTCTATAACTCTAATTATTATCATTATTAAGTACAGTTTGCCACCTTTTCTCCAAAGGTCATTAATTTTAGGAGGGATTAAGAGGGAAAGAGCTAAAATTTGATTCAAAATCAGAGATATCCCTGAAAATAGGGAGAGTTGACAGGCATGGAGAGAACAGTGGGGGCAAGTTATGTGCAGCTGAAGCCTCTGGTGCACATTATTTGATAAGAGTTGTGGGAAGTTACTATTGTATATAAATATAAATATAGAAATTTGTATAAATATTAAGCTTCTGTCAGATGCCACATTTCCTCACATAATGACGTCACTTAGTGGTGATAAGATAAAAAGTGGCCATTGTCAACACACTGTCAGATACATAGCTAGTAAAAGTACCAGATATTCAGTTTCTTGATCAGTTATTGAGATTTCACTATGCCACAATAGGAAGCATCATTTATAATTTCTGCATGACAAAAATAGCTAAAGGCTCTTATAGTAGATTTGTATTGCTAACAGCAAAAAAATGAGACCAAAGTATAAATACTAGTGCACCTGTACTTGACATAAGTTGACAATGTTAAAGTATTTTGCCACAAAGGCTTCATAAGGTACACTTGACTATATGAGATAGTTCTACTCTGAGAGTGGTTTGTCAAGAAATTCCAACATGGTCTCTGCCCCTATTACAGTTTATCACCCTCATCATCATCTTCATCATCATCATCATAGGACATCATAGATCATGGGAGATCACAGGAGATTACTAAGCTATCAACCCAGAGTTCATTTCAAGCCTGGCTGTTTCATCCCAATGTTATACCATAGAAATGCTAGTCAATACCCAAGATTGCATTATTAATGACTGCTCATGTCCAGGAGGGCTGTGGGTGCTATCCCTGGTAAGAATTTATGATGCCCCACCCAACGTCCAGGTGCCTCTTCTGTTTCTGTGTTCTATTTCACATGAATTGGTAGCCTATTCCAAAGATGCAGCAGGCACTGGGAGACAAACCTGTCCCTCCAGCATGTCCTAGTCAAGTTGTAGGCCATATTTAGGTTCCTGTGATGAGTAGCCCTAGTCCCGTTTGATTTACGAATATGCAGCAAGTTCATTAGGCTTGGGTCTGAGATTGCTCTGTAAGCCAGGCATAAGTTTTCTCTAAGAAGTCTATACATACAAAGTATACAGACAGGGACTTTAGTTAGTCTGTGTAAGGCACGTGCTGCAGTCCCTTGATCTTCTTTGTTAGAAACCTCTGAGTTCTGTCCATTTGCTGCAGGTGTTTTGTACAGTACATGCCAAATGGAACATTATGCTCAATTATGGACTGGATTAGTGCTGAGTATAAAAGGCATATAACCTCTCTTGATCTCAAAGTGATGCCTTTACTTATCAAGTGTGCAACATAGAAAGCCTTCCTTACTACAGTAAACACATGATGATCAAAGTTAAGGTCATAGTTAACTTGTGATCCTAGATCCCTTACCACTTCATGGGTACTTAGGGTATTGTTGTTGATTTGATAGTGTGAAGGGACATTGCTTGTGCCTGAGAGAATGATGATGCATTTCTCTGCATTCAGTTTTAGACAGTGACTAAGACACCAGTCATTGATCTGCATAAGACCCTCCTGGAGTATACTGATATCATTTGTGGATTCAGTAATTGGACCCAGTTTGCAGTCGTCCACAAACTTGGTCAGCCACAATCCTTAGTTTTGCCCTGAATCTCTGAGAAGTATATATCAAACAATAGGGGGCTCAGCCCTTACCCCTGTGGCACCCTGATGGTGACAGGTCTGCTGGTTGATGTGGAGTCACCCACTTTGATAGTGTCTGTCTGGTTTGTGCACTAGTTGGCAACCCATCTTAAAACAAAGGAGATTACATTCAGTTTGTTAAGTTTATCGGTAATGTCTGAGGGTGGGATTGTGTTGAAAGCATTTGCCAAGTCGAGGTATGCATTGTGCACAGATTTGCCCTTGTCAATAACCCTGGTCACATTTTTGAAGAAATCTGCTAGATTTAACAGGCAGAATCTGCCCTTGATGAAGCAGAATTGGGTAGGATCCGGGGTTTAGAGCTTGCTTATGTCTTACTTTATGAGGTCTGAAATGATACGTTCCATGGCTTTACAGATGAGACTGATCAGGCTTATGGGTTTGTTGCTAGGCCACCTTTGTGGAGGGGAATAACTGTTGCTGTTCTCTATACCTCAAGAACAAAGCCTGTAGTTAGGCTATGACTGAAAGAGTACTTAATGGTGATGGTAGTTCATGTTTTAGCGTGTTTAGAAGACCACCTGGGATGCCGCCTGGTTCCATAAAAGCTATGTTTTTGCCTTGGACAAGGCTTTGATGACCTGGTCTTCAGATATGTAGGGTGGCAGGGAGGAGTTTGGGGAAGGTTTGTAATAAGTCTGGAGAGGATAAGGGAGTGAAATTTTCATCAAACCTATGTGCTAGCAGGTTTGTTACCTCTGTAGGATCAGTGTGTGTGATATTGTTGGTCACTAGTTCTGCACATGCTTGGGTCCTATCTTTTAGGCTATGTACACAGCTGTAAAAGGCCTTATGGGTATCCTTAGCTGTGCTTGCTAAGTTTTTCTCAAAGAAGCCCTTAGAGGATTTGACAAGTTGTCTTATTTGCCTATTCAGGCTGAGAAGGGTACTTTTCTATTGTTGTGGGCCTTGCCTTTGTTTTCTTGGACAGCAACTTTTTGTGTTTATTGTAGAGTTTGTTGATGCTGGATATCCACCATAGCAGCTTGTTTTTCTTGGGGTTCTGGCTTTGATTCTTTCTGATACAGGCGAGTCTATACACTTATGCAAGTGATTGTGCAGGCTTTAGTGTAAGCTTCAGCATAGTTACCACTTCCAGCTGGGGGTGGGGCTTGGAATGCATTTATACCATCACCTAGAAGGGTATAGTTTGCCTTGGTGAAGTTTTTTAGTCTGATTTCACCCTTTGTGAGTTCTGGTGTTAGTGCCAGGTCGAAGGTGATTGATCTGTGGTCAGATTTAACTAATGAGGTTCCGACAGTTCTGGCAGTACATCTGTTAGACATGTTGGTGAGGACCAGCTCTAGAATGTTTGTTCCTCTTCTTGAGGTTTGAACAATTTGTTCCAGGGCATTTGAGTTTACAAAGTCAAGGAACATTTGCACTAGCGAGTTAGGGCTAGAGTAGGCTTCCCAGTTGATGGTGGGATAATTGAAATCCCCCATCACCAGAGTGTTCTGTAAAATTTGGATTGTCTCCAGTTTGGTCAAGTAGGCTTTGTGGACATCTTGACGCATGGAGGGGGATCTATAACTGGCTATGACTGGAGTGGGGGGGGGGTCTTACCCGCTGTAACCTGAACTTGGAGTTGTTCCATGGAATTGTCCAGTCTAACTAGATGAGAGATGAATTTATCTCTAATATAGACAGAAACACCACCTCCTTTAGTTCTCACATGTTCGTTTTGTGGTCTGAAGGTGTGGAAGGCATTGTAGTCTTGCAAGGCCGGGGTACTCTCTGAAGCCTTGAACCAGGTTTCTGTGACTGCTCAGACATCTACATCTTCTAGTGATAGAAGTGCTTTCAGGGAGTGCAGTTTTTGGGTTAAGCTCCTGGCATTTAGCAGCATGACCCTTATTTTATTATGATTGGTAGAGCTCACATTGGTAAGTTTGTTTTCGAGACCTTGCCTGAAAAAGGCACTATGAGGGAGGCAAGAGCCTTTGCCAGCAGCACAAAGCTGGCAAAGCAGCGAGGTTTGGCGACTGTGGCTTCCCAGGCTGACAGGAAATGGATCCCCTTTGAACGACACCAAAATGTAAGCCAGTTATTGAAATCAATAATTTTTTTGTTTATACTGTGGCATCACCATCATTGGTCCCCTTTTCCCATTTTCTGCAGGAGGTTGGGCGATTATGTCAACTGTCACTACCGCTCTTGATTCAGTGACACTTTCCTGCCTTATAGGACCATCATGACTGCCTGTTGCAGGTCTTGTTTTACACAATCCATCCATCACTTGGCTGGATGTTCTTGTTTCTTCTTGTCTTCTTCCTGTCTCTACCAAATCTTTTTTCACTAAATAATCTTCTGTTTTTCTGCCCCTATTAAAGTTATATCCAGCTAATCTTTGTCAGCCAGTTCAAGAATATGCTCAGAAAGGAACACTCAAAATGTCAGCTATGGATTTCAGCCTTTACAACCTCAGCATTTCTGATGGAAACAGTAAAGAAACTCTTATTGAAAGAGTTTATAGAATGAACTGATGAATGACTCTGCCTAGTAAGTCTCAGAGAAGAGTAATGATTGTCTAAATCTGGTTTAAGACTTTTTACACACACTGCTGTTTCATTTGCCTCCATTGAAAAACAGAGCATGTTTAGAAAGGCAATTTGAAAATGTAAACCGTATGGATATATGGATTTCCAAAACTAAAAAACCTGGATATGTCCACTTAAAATGACACTTTTCTTTTTCCCTCCATTGCCTGCTGACCATCAGGGTTTTCTTTAACTTTAATCTCCACTGCCCCATGACTACCTTTAATGAATGTTAACTCTACAGTATTGAACCAAGTACCCATGCATGAACCTTATTCCCTGACTATAGCTTGCATATAGGTTGGAAGGCACTCATTTATAGCCCTTTGCATGGCACTGTATACCCGTGTTCTGGCTATGCAACATGACAGCTTGCTCCCCCACCAAGGATGTCTGAGACTGCTTTGACTGTTTACTCCCATCTTCCCTGACCAGCTCCTCTATCTCCAGTCTGCTGTTTGGACCTGGGCTGTCTGGGTCACAGTCAGGGTTTTCAGTTGTCATGAAACCAGCTTTTAATCCTCCACTCTTCTCAGCTTCATTGTATTTGCTGGAATTTTTTTATAACTTGGGAACATTTTTACTCCTAGTTCACATATACTGCAGATTCTGTAATATATATATGGATTCTTCACTTCTTCTTTCGGCTTTTCTCGTTTAGGGGTCACCACCAGGTAACCTTGCTGGCTAGGCTTACTTAGGCCCTTGGGTCCGATAGCCGAGTACCTACCTATGAACCTATGTATACTCTATTTAACTGGTTTCACTTTGTCATTTGGAAAATTTGTAGCCCCCTTCCCAATACACAAGACATAACAACATCTGGAACATTCTTACTTTCAAAATTAATGAAGCACAATTCCCTTTTACAGGGAAAACTATTAAAAAATTTTGACCTGCTTCTAAACTGTTTATAGACTGTATTATTTTAATTAATAAAATGCAGGGCCAGAACAGCAAGGCCTGTGTAAAGAACAGTATATTAACGTTTTAGTTGACTGCAGATATACCAGTTTCCTTAACACTACTTTGTGGAAGGAAGAACTGAGTAAGAAATATGGCTTTTATTATAACTTTAATTTTATGTGAGTAATTATCAGTGTATCCCTGATTTCATGTTCTAGCCATAAATGTTTACCTTGAAAATTGATACAGAAAATTCCACTTGTGGCTGATGACTGTATTCATAAAGCACATGCAATAAGCAAAAAGTGAATTACTCTGTTTAAGTGCTATTCTATGAACCAGGCATTATGTGGAGTAACTCACTTATGCTAGGCATAAATGCCTTTCTGAATCTCACCCTATCATTCTTTATCCTTGAAAAAAATATGCTAACTTTAGTTACATATGTCCTGTTTCCTCTTTTTAAGTAGCAATAAAATCAGTGTGTCCAGCTAGCCATTTGTTATAGAATGCTAATGTATTGTATAGTAGTGGATTATTTAAAAGTACATTAAGCTCTCAGTTAACCAGCACCCATGGGGATTGGTTGCTGTTTGTCTTTTTGGCTTTTCCTGGTTAGGGGTCGCCGCAGCGGAACTCCGGTCCGCTAATGATTGGTAGTCGATTTTTATGGTGCCGAGTTGCCAGCCCGACGCCCAACCTTCAGCGAAGGCACGCCCATTTACACATGTCTTTCGGAGGCCACTTGACCATGGGGAGGACATGCAGAATCTACACAGAAGGCACTCGAGCTGAGACTCGAACAGGAGAACCTCTTGCTGTGAGGCAACAACACTACCGCTGTACCACCGTGGCTTGGATGGATAGATGCTGCAATACTGTAGTTTCTGGTTGCTTGAGAGTTACTATTAAAAATAGGCCTAACACTGTACCCTATACTATTTGTTTGATTTAATTTGTTCTTAGGTTGGGGAGAGGGGGAATTTATTCCTATCTTCCTTGTTAAAACTGTAAAACTCTAAAAATGTAAGGTATGTTTTTGCAGGAGGGGTGGGGTGGGGACAGAAAGTGCAACACATGAAAATTGTACTATATCTCTTCAATTTTTTTATTTCTGGTTGCTTGAGTTCCAGTTAACTGAGAGTTTACTGTAATGAGATTTCAAGTAAGTAACAACAGAAGCATTTCTGAGTGATTAACAGGAAGTCAGAGCTCTGTAGAGCTTTCCATTATAATTATTGTACTAGATGCATGCATTGTACTAGAGTGTACATATAGAAGACACTTAGCTCCTACGACCTGCACATTGAAGCTATATTGAAAAATATACAATTTTCCTTGGCACAGAGAAAGTAGGTTAATTTTATTCAGTCACATTTTCATAAGATTGGGGATGGATAGTTTCTCTTTCATTATCTGCTTCTGTCATTTAATTATGGAATGTAGTGCTTTGTCCAGCAGGAACAAATGTTTAAATCTACATGCAGCAGAATTAGCCCTCATTTAAAATACCAATCTGGGTCACATTTGATCTGTAAGGGCAAGCCTTTACTACTATAATATGTATTTGATCCTCTAGTCTAAAGGAAAAGCACAGGTCAAATGATTTTCAACCACACTAGTATGCCTGACTCCTGCTTTGAAGTGTATGAGTAGCCAAGTTGACCTACTTTTCTTTCACTCTGGCCTCATTTATTCTGTTCTGCCCTTTGGTACAATGTCAGCTTGTCATGTCTTTTCATTCATACAGTACTAATCACTGAGGGAAAAGTGCATGACCTTAGGTCATGCATCTTTTCAGCTAATGGGCTTTAGTTTCTTAGTATTGCTAATTACAGAATTTTTATAGTGAATAAACAAGCCTTTAAATCATTGTAATTGAGACAGCACTTTGCACAAATTCAAAGCAAATACTATGAAAAACGGAACACACTTAACTAAGTTTACAAGTTCCTGTTGTACCTGCATTTAGGACAACGGCCTTCTAGGAATGCAGACTCCTTTAAGTTGCACATAAATGCCTTATTGCCTACTCACAAATCAACCTGATCTTTGAATGCACTAAGTTTGCAGGTTATCTAGTATATATATATATATATATATATATCTATATATATCTATATATATATATATATATATATATATATATATATGTATATGTAAATAATTTTAAAACTCATCTCAATAAATGTAGCATTTAATGAATATGAAGATACATCAAGGCTTAGGAACTCCTGTAAAGAAAAGTCTTGAAATGCTCTAAAAGCCATGTGTGGTTTACCTTATATGTACTGTATACAATTAATTTGACTCCTGTCTGAGTAATGATAATCTTGTATATCTGGAAGTTTCCTGGAGAACTTTCTTTGAGCCATTTCAAGCAAATGAATATCTGACTGAGAGCACTTGCTAAACATCATACTCTAAGACAGGTAAAATCAGTGACATATACAGATAATACCAAAACTTTACATCCCTTGTTGTTACAGCCCTGGATAGAACAACCATCCTTGGTGCTTTATCCTTTACTAGTAAAGCACAGTCAAGGTGGAAGGAGAAATTGTTATTGACAGCGATTCCCTAGATCTTCTACAGTGTTAGCCATAACCAGAGTCTGTCCATCTTGATTTACGGGAGCAGTTATATTAGCACATGAAAAAAAAATATATAAGCTTACACTTTTTGACACTATTAACACTTAATTCCCTGGCCCAGGTCTTATTTTTTATTGAAATAGAAAGCAATCATCTGAACTCATCTGAAAATAAGATTAGGAAGCCTAGTTTACAGTCCTCTACATATTTAGAGGAGTTTACTTTGGTAGACCAAATTTACAATTACCCGAACTGCAGATTACCGAGAAAGACAACACTGAAATTGCAATAAACCGAACCGTCAGATTATTGAAGTTTCTTACAGGGAAAGAAGACACTTGGTGAACATTTAACAAAATAGCACACTGAAGTATGTCAAACCCACCCAGGTGGGGGGATACACCCCCCACACCCACCTAACTAAACAACTCCAAAACCAACTCCGAGATCGCACTACAGTGGAGAAAAGGGTAAACTTCCCCATGTTGGCCAAGTATCTCCATTCCCTATGAAAAGAATCGGTAATGTTCAGGTTTGGTTTATTGAAATTTCGGTGGTGTCTCCAGAATCTGCAATTTGGGTTAGTGTAAATTTGGTCTACCAAAGTAGACCCATTTAGAGATGAACCCCATTTCAAAAATTGGGAAAAAACAAGTAATTAAATAATACTGACCCCCAAACTGAGACCTAGGGGACACCAAAATGAAGAAGTTGTCCAGGGAGATCATCTACCTAAGAGGGTTACCTATTGCTTCCTTTGATAACTAATTCACAATCCAGTAAACAATAAAAGGGTTAATAACAGATTCACTCAAACAGATAATAATTCCATTATAGTGCAGAGAATCCAGTACCTTTGCAGGGTCTAAGTAAATGACAACAACTGACAAACTGTGGTCCAATATGTCTCATTAAAGTCTTTTAAATTGGTTAAAGTGGATTTACCAGCAAGAAAAAAACATGCCAATTGATATCTGAAAAGCTGTATGTGATCTTCATTATTTCAAGATCTCAGTTAGCTGTTACCTGCACCAGTGGCTTAGCCCTGTCTACAAACTAGGTGACCTAGGTTTGATTAGCAGCTTGGCTGGTTAATGGTCCAAGCAGGGAGCGCAGGCATACCCTAATTATAGGGAGGAAGGTGACACTCAGAATGCATCTGCATGGTTGCTTTTGCTGGTGGAGTCCAGGGTAACAACCACATATGAATTTCCTGGGGTGGGTGGGGTATTCAGCTAAAGATATCATTTGGGAAGTGATGGTCAGAATGTTAATGTTCATTGCATGACCTGCTCACATTGAAAAACAGCAATAAGGCAGAACACTCCACGGCAACCCAATAAAACGTTTATTCAATAAAATACACAGTTAAAATAAACGCTTTCAGGCCATATGCCCTTCATCAGATAATAAAATAAACCAAAAGGATCATTTTTAAATTACCAAACATCCAATCACATTTCAATATTTTACCCTCCTTTTCTTAAGGATGGGTTTTAAAGGTACAAAGTCATTAATACCTGGCGGCTTGTCCACTCATAGCCTCACTATCTACCTGGTCTCTGCACATTCTGTCTCATTAAATATATTACCCCCCCCCTGGTGTTAGGCATAATAACCTGTATAGCCATAAATCTAAATGAATGACTTTCATTTATTTTTATATGTTGTGCCAGTGCATTGTGTTCATTACTATTTCTAATATCTGACAGATGATGAAATATCCTAGTCTTAAACATATTGTTAGTCTTTCCAACATAGTAAGTATCACAATTCTGGCAAACTGCTATATAAATCAGATTGCATGTCCTACAATCAGCATGACCATTAAATATATATTGCTTATTGGTTCTTGGATGCACAAAGATCTGGGTCTGTAGAATAAAATTACATGTCTTACATTGATGGCATGGATATGTACCTTTCCTATTTATTTTGACAGAACTTCTTACACTAGTAATAGATTCCTTACAAAGTAAATCTTTCAAATTTTTGTTCTTCCTAAATACAAAATTGGGTGAATGTCCCAATAGCTCTCCAAGTTTCAGATCCGTATGCAGTACCTGCCAGTGTCGTTTTATGATATCACATATATTGCTCACATTACTACTATATGTTAGTACCATTTTAACCCTCTCTTCCTCCATAGTTTTATTAAGCATTGGTGCTTTTTGCTTATTCACTATATCCCCCATATCCTTGAATAGCCATGGTTTGGCTATATTATTACGTTTGGATTTGCTATAATTTATTAATGGTACTACTTATGTGTATACCCTCTCTGCAATAAATTAGGTTGAAAACAATCTATTTCCTTTTGAAAGTTTTTATCGTCACTGCAATTCCTTGAAATCCTACAAACCTGCCCCTTGACAATATTGTCAAAGGTATGTCGTGGATGCATACTATCAAAACTTAAGACTATTGCGCCAACAATCCTTCTTGTATAATTATGTAATCACCTTGCCCCCTTCTTCTTTATGAAGCCTAACATCCAAGAAGTCTATTGTTGATGCTGAATAGTTCATATAAAATCTAAAAAATGTAGAACTGTCTTCCAAATATGTAATGAAGGCTTTTAAATCTTGCTCCGTACCATTCCACAAGAAAAAAACATCATCCACAAAACGTGCATAAAAACAAACTTTGTTAGACCACGTATGTGCAGTATCAAATATAGTACAATCTTCCCAATACGCCAACACAAGGTTGGCGTATGAGTTCGCGCAGGGTGTGCCCATGGCAACACCCCGCTGTTGTCTATAATATTTCCCTTGACATATAAATATATTGTTCTCAAGTACCATAGTCAGCAACCTACATATTGTCTGTATCTCATCACTGTTAAATTGAGTCTTTTTACATAATAGCCTCTCAATAGCCTCAATTCCATATCCATTCTCAATAACTGTAAAAAGATTATTAACATCTAATGTAACAAATATATAATCTTTTTCATTGTTAGCCTTCAAAAAATCAGACAAAGAGCATATAAACTGTGCTGTGTCTTTTAAAATTCTGGGAATAAGTTCTAACACAGGTTTAAGAGCACATTCCACCCAAATTGATGCATGCTCAGTGACCCAACCTCTACCTGAGAGAATAGGTCTCAGGGGTGGGTCTACAGCATTTTTTTGGATCTTGGGTAGAGCTTTAAATTCGGGTACAACTGGGTGGAGAGTTGCTAAAAAAAATCACATAACTCCCTATCAGCCCTGTAAACTCTAAATTACTAACATTTTTATGTACCTTGTCTATGTAATTCTTAATCATGATAGGTGATAATTCAACAAATGTAGATCCCTCTTGGAGCAAAATACTAATTTTAGAATAATAAGCTTGTTTATTCATCACAACTACTGCACCCTTTTTGTCAGCAGGTTTTATGATAATATTTTCTTTATTCATCAAATCATACAATGCTGTTCTCTGTGCTGCAGTAAGGTTGTGGAATCTCTTCTTCCTATATGCAGTGAAATATTGCTCTAATTCATGCTCACATAACTTAAGAAACACTGATAAAGTAGGACAGAAAATCGGCATAAAAACGCTAGGATGCTTAAACTTTGGCTCACTAGCTGACACATTGTTGCCTTTGAATATTTGCCTAAGCATCACGTTTCTAGCAAAATTTTAAATATCTAGTATAACTTGACTGTGTTCTGATAAAACATCAGGTACAAAGGTTAAACCTTTGTTAAGTACTTGCATATGCAAATCATTAAGTTAAAAATTTGATATATTGTAAACAATATTACCATCCCCCAAAGTCAACCAGAGACTCTCCGTCTCTTTTGTCTGCTGTGCTGTGTTACACTCCATTTGCGTGCATTCTTTTTCTGGACTGGCGCTGGTAACATAGGAAAAGTTTTATTATAAACCATGGTGTTGGTTTTGGGTCTCGCTCCTTGTAATAAACAAGATTCTCCCCTATGTTGGGGCATTCGTGCATTCCCCTGTTGTCTCTCCTCCATATTAAAACACCTTCATGTCACTCTCTCATCATTGGTGGAATTAGCTGTGGAGCCAGATACTGATGTTGGTTGACACTCATCACTATCCGTAAACTCTCTTAGTTGGTTGGATGCCGGTTCTCTAGATTGTGATGCATTGTTACTGGCGAGCTCTTGTTCCATTTGTTGATTAGAGGCCGATTCTCTTATTACTTCTTCCCCTTCTCTGCAAACAGTTTCTGACCTCACTCTCGGCAAACTGAAAATGTGGTTGTGAGCAAAGTCTTTGATGTCACGCTCAAACTTCTTAATTTTGATTTGTTGCAACTTATTATCAAATGCTGTTACTGAGAAAAATACATTGTTAAGTCTTTCAATTTGATGTTCATCAGAAAAATGTCTTTCAATGTCCTGTAAGAGGTCTGGATATATATCACCCTGTGTGGGCATACACAATAGTCGCATGCCTCTCGGAACCACATTATACTTCAAGCAGGCTTCTAAGTGAAATCTTTGCCATTGCAGGCGTTTTAACCTCATTAAATTTTTATGAAACTTGAAAATCAATTCTTGAAATTCAGGCTCACCCAAACCAATAGATTCATGTTCTGAGTTCAATCTGGCCATCCGCTGTATGTCCATATGCAACAATGGATTTACATCATGGAATAAGCTTCTCCCAACTGCTTCTTTGTTCAGTCGATCTAAGTTTCCCCGTGGATGGTATGCTAACTCCAGGTTATCACCATTAAGCTTTTCCTATGTTACCAGCGCCAGTCCAGAAAAAGAATGCACGCAAATGGAGTGTAACATAGCACAGCGGACAAAAGAGACGGGGAGTCTCTGGTTGACTTTGGGTGATGGTAATATTGTTTACAATATATCAAATTTTGAACTGAATGATTTGCATATGCAAGTACTTAACAAAGGTTTAACCTTTGTACCTGATGTTTTATCAGAACACAGTCAAGTTATACTAGATATTTTAAATTTTGCTAGAAATGTGATGCTTGGGCAAATATTCAAAGGCAATAATGTGTCAGCTAGTGAGCCAAAGTTTAAGCATCCTAGTGTTTTTATGCTGATTTTCTGTCCTACTTTATCAGTGTTTATTAAGTTATGTGAGCATGAATTAGAGCAATATTTCACTGCATATAGGAAGAAGAGATTCCACAACCTTACTGCAGCACAGAGAACAGCATTGTATGATTTGATGAATAAAGAAAATATTATCATAAAACCTGCTGACAAGGGGGGTGCAGTAGTTGTGATGAATAAACAAGCTTATTATTCTAAAATTAGTATTTTGCTCCAAGAGGGATCTACATTTGTTGAATTATCACCTATCATGATTAGGAATTACATAGACAAGGTACATAAAAATGTTAGTAATTTAGAGTTTACAGGGCTGATAGATAGTTAAGTGATTTTTTAACAACTCTCCATCCAGTTGTACCCGAATTTAAAGCTCTACCCAAGATCCACAAAAATGGTGTAGACCCACCCCTGAGACCTATTGTCTCAGGTAGGGGTTGGGTCACTGAGCATGCATGAATTTGGGTGGAATGTGCTCTTAAACCTGTGCTAGAACTTATTCCCAGAATTTTAAAAGACACGGCACAGTTTATATGCTCTTTGTCTGATTTTTTGAAGGCTAACAATGAAAAAGATTATATATTTGTTACATTAGATGTTAATAATCTTTTTACAGTTATTGAGAATGGATAGGGAATTGAGGCTATTGAGAGGTTATTATGTAAAAAGACTCAATTTAACAGTGATGAGATACAGACAATATGTAGGTTGCTGACTATGGTACTTGAGAACAATATATTTATATGTCAAGGGAAATATTATAGACAACAGTGGGGTGTTGCCATGGGCACACCCTGCGCGAACTCATACGCCAACCTTGTGTTGGTGTATTGGGAAGATTGTACCATATTTGATACTGCACATACATGGTCTAAAAAAGTGTGTTTTTATGCACGTTTTGTGGATGATGTTTTTTTCTTGTGAAATGGTACGGAGCAAGATTTAAAAGCCTTCATTACATATTTGGAAGACAGTTCTACCTTT